>NW_028138915.1:0-197432 GCF_964270905.1 Leucopleurus acutus
CCTTAAGCTGACATAAGTGTGTTTTCTAAATGTGAGACACTGTTCTGTTTTGTCATTCATTTTTTGTGCAGCCATATTTATCCTCCCTCTATAAGTGATATCTTATGATATGTTTCTTTTTCTGTTTGACTTATTTCAAGTAGTATTATCGGACCTCAATCCACTCTTTATCCTTCTACTAGCCTTATTACATTGATTTCATGGTGAAGAGATATTCCATTGTACATAAGTACCACATTTTCTTTATCCATTGTTCTCTTTCCTGGGATATTTAAGGTGTACTGAAGTTGAGGTTCTTGTAAACAGAGTAGCCCTAAACTGTGGTGTGCTTGTGTCTTGTTGATTTTTAGACTTCCCTAGATATACTCCCGTGATTGGAAGTGCCCTATGCTCTGTCGCTCTGTTTTTTAGATGATTTAGGAACCACCATACACTTCTCCAGAGTGGCTCTCGGCAGTTCACACACTGTCCATCAGCGTATAAAGGCTCCCTGTTCTCCATGGCCTGTCCTGCATTTCTGGTTTTTACAATTTTTTCGGATGGCCCTTTTGACTGGTGGGAAATGAGACTTCTTTGTTGTGCACATTTGCATTGCTTGCTTGCTTGGTTGCCCATAAAGTGCGTATGCGTTTTTTCCTGGATATATTCAGGAAATAACACATACTCCCTTTTGGGCCAACTGCATCATTGTCGAAATTCTGCCGCTTTTCATGTGCTTTAAAGGCGAGTCCAATCTATCTCTTGAAATCTGTTTCTTGCAATTCTGTCTTGCATTCAGATCCTCTTCTTTGCCTTACCTCAACATATTTTTGGACGTTAGTTTTCATTTATAACTCTGCAGGTTTGTGAATTGCAGTGACCCTGAGCTCCATTTTTTAAGTTGCTCTTTTGTGAGCTGGCCTCAAAACTGCAGGATTGCTTCAGGCCCTATTTTGGCTCCGGCGAGGCGGGATGAGCCTTTTTTTAATTCTTATTCTTAATGGGAAATTAGAGTGACATGTGCCCGTCCAAACCCCTACAACTATTCTCTCATTGTTTCCCCCTGTTCCCGTTCATCCTCCTCACAATTTGCAAAATGTGTGAAACAGAAGTTTAAATGTGCTGATTCTCTAAGTGGGGAGATTCTAAGTAACGTGGCTGGAATGATGAACAGGAGCACCAGGAGAGGATAAATGAGGTGCATTTTAGACACATCTCCCGATCACATGGTGTACAGTCCTCTGGGTTTTCCATGCATGTTTTAGCTGTAGGAAGATTCCTTGAACCTGCAGATTTGGGACCCATTGAATGGGTACCAGGTAGTATTACTTTAAAGGGTGTGCATTTCCTCACCCAACCCCACATTTCTCTTAGTGCGAACAGTTTCCAGCCTTATGTCTCATCCTGCTGTGGGTCTAGATGTGTTCAATCCATGTTGCATCACCGTCCCTGAGGAAAAGTTGTAAGAGGTTTTCTCTGTCTCTCTGTCGTTTATTTTTTTCAATTTATTACTATGTTGTTTACAGCTGATTTTCAAAGCTCTGTTTCTTGCTGCTGTACATCTACTTGATTCACGTACAGAGAGACATCAATAATTTCTTTTTTAGATTCTTACCAGTCATAGATATTCTTTTCCGGTGACTTGAGTGTGCTGAGTGCAGTTCTTTTAGTTACCGTGTAGGCCTTGTTGATTATCAGTTTGGTATTTGGAATGGTATCTTTGCTAATTTCAACCTCCTGGATGATGCCTCACCCCTCCCCACCTTTCCCGTTTAGCAGCCTTACACGTGTTTTCTACATATTTATGTCACTTAGAATGATCATACGTAACTCCTCCGGAGTTGTTACAACTGGCCATATTTCATTGATTTCCAGGCTGAGTAATATTCCACTCTACATAAGTACCACATCTCTATCCATTTTTTCCCTCCAGAGACATTTAAGTTATATCCTAGTCGAGGATCTTTTAAACAGAGAGGCAGTAAACATTGGGGTGCCTGTGTCCTCTCGATTTTTGTTTTTCCCAAGATATACGCCCATGAGTGCAAGTGCCCTATGCTCTGTAGCTCATTTTTTAGATGCTTTAGTAAACACAATACAGTTCTCCAGAATGGCCGTTGGCAATATACATTTCCACTATAAGCCTCACAGGGCTCCCTCCTCTCCTTGCCCTGTCCTGCATTTCTGGCGTTTACACTTTATGAGGATGGCTCTTCTGACTGATGCGAAGTGATATCTTTTGTAGTATTGATTTCCAGTGCCCACCTGTTTGGTTGGCTAAAAAAGTGTATGCCCTTTTCTTGAATATATACAGAAAAAAACGCATACAGCCTTTTTGGCCAACTGCAATGTCGGAAATGTTCAGCCCCTTTTCTTGTGCTTAATGGCGAGTCCTTTCTACCTCCTCAAATCCCTTTCCTGCCATTCTCCCTTGCTTGCCAATCCTTTTCTCTGACTTTCCTCAAGACATTTTTCAGTGATAGATATTTTCAACTCTGCAGTTTCGTGAATTTTACTGCCCCTGAGTTCCATTGTTCAACTTGTGTTTATGGGAACTGGCCACAAAGCAGTGGGATTTCCTCAAGCCCTATACTGTTTCCATGGGCAACCCTAGCCTTTGGTCAATTCATCTTCCTGATTGGAAATTAGAGTGACATGTGCCTGTCTGAACACCTAGGACTTGTCTCTCATTGTTCCTCATCCTTCCGCTTCATCCTCTGGACAAATTCCAAACTGTACGCAACAGGATGTTGACAGTGTTGACATCTCCAAGTGGGGAGACTGTTAGTAAAGACGCTGGAGGGGTGAACCCGAACACCAGGAGATGAGGAGATGAGATGCCTTTTCCAAACTCTTCCCGATCAGACGGTATACCATCCTCTGGATGTGACAGACATGTTTTAGCAGTAGGAAGAGTCCCATTCATGTAAGGAGAACACCAGGGCTTTTTCAAAATCAGTGTCTCCCCGAAACCCAAACTGGGGAGTTTTTTAAGCTACGGCTACACATATGTTCATTAAGGGCCTTGGGAAGTAGGCAGAGTCCAAACTTTAGATGACTGAAGTCTTCAGGGTCAGAAGCACTCACCACCGGCTTCCCTTAGGTTACACTTTAACTGTCATTGATAGATGATGTCAATAAAAATATCTATTCTTTTTCCGATTATTTCCCCTTATAGGTTATTGCACAATATTGAGTGTAGTTCCCTGTGCTATACAGTAGTTCCTTGTTGATGATCTATTTTATACATAGCAGTGTGTATGTGTTAATTCCAAACTGTTAATTTATCCCTCCTCCCACCTTTCCCCTTTGGTAATAATAAATTATAAGATTTTATACTTCTCAGAAATGGGGGAGCTGAAAGAGAGGTATCATTTTCAATGGAAAAGCATTTAAAACAAGATTGAAGCTTTAACCAAGATTATTAGATGTACATCCTTGGAAAGAAATCACTTCATTTCTCTAATATTGACCTGACAAATAGGACAAACCTTCTCACTGAACTTGCTTATAATAAAGTGATGGAAATATCAAATGGAAGTGTTAGAAACATCTTATTTTACCCGAGCCTTATAAACTGTTCTATGTTAACTACAGTTTGGCTCACACATCTGTTCATTGAAGTTACAATAGTCTCAATTTCTGTTACTGATCCTCCAGAGTGGACCCCAACAAGGGTCCCCCTGCCCAGTGTCATTGGGGCCAACAGATCGAGACTGAGTTTGGTTCCCAAGCAAAGGAAACTTTATATTTTCATCAGAGAATGGAGAGGTGAGAGCATGCACTACCCCGTGGGCTGTGGGCTGGGCTGCTGTGTAGAGATCCTGTCAGAGTCAGTGGGAGGGAGGGGGCGGAGCTCTCAAGGGCCGGGTTGGCTGCAGCTCAGGCTCTATATCTCGGAGTCTGCACTGGGCCCCAGGAGCTGAGGTGTCGACCCAGCCATTCTGCACCAGGAAATCTGGTCTGAAGTGCCGGGTGTGGAACCTCTGCATGCGGGACCCTAGGAGCACGTGAAATTAGACAAAGCACAAAGGATAAAAAAGGTCAGACTTGACTTTATTGCCCAGATTCTATTTTTATCTCCCAGGGATTTTTAATGGGCTTTGCTGGGGACAAACCCCTCCTCTGCCTTTTGTCCCGTTCCTCATTCTTGGAGTGCTGAGGGTGCAGACCCTTCTTCTGTAACTGCTGAGTGCTGAGTTGGGAGCCCTCATACCAGGGGACGAGGGTCAGAACTTCTCCCCAGCAGCCTCCAGGTGACGTTGATTGGCCCCAGGACCCCTGCCTCCCTGCTCGTCCGCCTGAGCACCAGCATTGGAAGTGTTATAGATTCTAATGACCTTTAAGGGTCCAGGAAAGAGATGTGCAGAGACGCTGTGGGGGCCGGTTTCACCCCGCCCCACATTTGTTCGGCCACCTTAGGCTGACCGTTTCTGCCAGCCTAGATGCTCTGACCAGTAGTCTGCTCTTTCTTCAGTTAGGCCCCTGAATTAACATAAAATCAGCACCAGGTGTCAGAGCCCTGCCCGCTCAACTCCCAGACAGTCCAGGGTCAGTGGTGATCAAGGACCATGATGGCCACTGAGTCAACAGCCTTTTGAAGTAAACAGGAGTCCAGCCGGTCTTATTGGCCACCATCATCACGGTGTCTGTAGGCTTTTCTATGGTGACAGTGTGATATACGGTTCCCCTGCCAAGATTATTAGCTCCCCTCCGGGTGCAGGAAGTCCTGCAAGCAGTAGTCTACTCCTTCGGGACACACTATTGTTGTTTTATGAGAGAAACTCCAGGTCAAGTGATGTTCACATGAGTCGTCATGGTGCCCTGTTGCCTCCGGTTATCTCTCTGGATGTTGGAGTTGGAGGGCCTCCTCACTCGAGGTCGGTGTGCCCACGGAGCGAACCCTGCAACTTCAGGGCATGGTTGGTGATTAGGATCACCACGTGGGGTCCTTTTCCCTTAGGAGGGAGGTGGCCTTTTGGGCTGCTGATTTCCAGGTTTTTAGATACCGCCAGTATCTTGGCCAGATGTGGCAGTGGGCCAAGCCCCTTGGTGACTGTAGTTTATCCTACCTGGATGGCATTCTTGCGTTGTTCCATTTCAAGTGGTCCCAGTTTTTGCACTAATTCTCCAATGGCGATTCACCTTTCACCGGGAATGGAAAGGTCAAAGGGTTTAGCTCAATTAGGGAGTTCCAGGGCAAAGGTCTGAATTGACTGCTCTTTCCATTCTTGAAAGGCCACTTCTGGATTCTGTTCAAAAGGATCATCATCTTTTCCTTTCAGTGTTTCATATAGAGGCCCAGCTAGTAGACTGTAGTTAGGGATCCAGAAGCAGCAAACCCTGGCCTCCCCAGGAACCCCTAAGCTGTCTTCTAGTTTTAGAAAGGGGTAAGGCTGCAAATGGTTTCTTCCCTTTCCTGGGATGGGCTTCTCTGACCTTGTGTGAGAATGAAGCCCAGGCAGGTCACCGCAGTCTGTGATATTTGAGCTTTTTCTTGGACAACTTCTATCCTTTATTGGCTTGGTAGTTCAGAGGCCTCCTTAGTAGGGCTGGCGATCAGAATGTCGTCTGCATATTGAAGGAGGGTTTCCTTTTCCAGAGGTAGAACTTTTCGGTCGTTAGCTAAGCTTTCCCCAAAGATGGTGTGGGAATTTTTGAACCCTTGGGGCAAGACGGCCCGGAAGTATTGTTTTAGTTGTATGTTGAGTCCTGCCACTCACAAGCCAAAATTTCTTGTGACTCTGGGACTAATGGAATACAAAAGAAGGCATCATTGAAGACTAATACAGAATACCATGTCCTGGTGGTTGGTAGAATGACCAGCAGGGTGTAGGAATCAGGAGCAACTGGAGGTATATCCTCGGTGGCTTCACTGACTGTCCTGACATCCTTTACCAGGTCCCCAGCAGCCCATGGGGCTCTCGTGGTCAGGCCAATCCCAGGATATGGAGCTCTCCTGGGCAGGTACCCCACCCCCAACCCAGCCCACGGGGCTCTCATGGTCAGGCCCCTCCCAGGATACAGAGCTACCCTTGCAGGTACCGTGGCAGGGCTGGGCACACAGGAACCGTGCACACAGCCCTCATTGAAGAGCACCCCCAGCTCACCTGTCGCTCAGAGCTGACACAGAGCACCTCAGAGCAGGACTTGAACTAACAAACAGCAGCTCCGACAGGTCTGTGACCCTGGGCATCACTCTGTGTGGCCTCCCTCCACCTGGTCTTCCAGAGACTTCCACTGCACCCAGGGCACCAGGCCTCTGTCTCCAACCACCACCCACCCCTCCTCTCCCTGACTCCTGGGTTCCTCTCATTAGGAGAGGGTTTTCTTGAAGTTGTCTCCCACTCATGGGCCAGATAAAATGATTAGAAAACAAGCCAAAGCTGCAGCCCCTTGTCTATCCTGACTCTCAGGAGCCCACACCTGTTCCTTGGACCTGGCCGGTTCAGCAAGTTCCATTTTCTGCAACTGTGAGCCCCTGAGGGGTGATGATTGGCTACCTGGGCAGCCTTACCATGCTGGCCAGCCCTCCCCAGGTGTGCCTGGGTTGAGATCAATATAAATACCACTCCAGGCAGCAAAAGCCCCTGCAGCTGTGCCTGACGCCATTTTCTCTGCCCTGTCAGCAGTCTCGGGGCTGGGCTGGTGGGAGGGAGTGAGAGGCCACGGCTTTGTGGGTGGCCCAGTGTGAGTGGGGCTCTGCTGGACTTTCTGCAGCAGATGCCAGGCTGCCACCTGCTAAAGAAGAGGATGTGTCACCCATACCTGCTGCTGGAATTTCTCCCTGGGCAGAGGTGAGGAAGGAAAAAAGCAGTGGGGGCAGGGACAGGACGGGTATCTCAGGCAGGGAAATGGAAATCTTCCAGAAGAGCACCCAGGGCCAGGACCATCCTGGCTGGCCTGCAGGCACCAAGTCAGCTGGCATGCTGTCACTCGTGTGGCTCCATGGCCCTTCCTCTAGGCTTTCAAGTCCTTGTATATATTCAGGTGTTTTACCTGGGAAGGGTGGGAACAGTTCAGCAGCAAGTGGCCTGGGGCTCAGCTCACGTTTACTCACAGATGCCTCGGCACGGTGCCCCAGCTTTGCAATGAGGACGCTTGTTGTGTGGGGGCTGCTGGCTGAATGGGAGACGATTCCCCACCACTGACCAACTTCAGAATTGTTTACAACTGGAGCAAGTGCCCTGATACGGTTTTCCTCTGAGTAACTGGTGGGTTCTGTTTTTTTTTTTCTCCTTTTCGTTTTTGGTTCAAGGTAGATTTTATTCCTCTTTTTTGTATTTACAGATATAAGCATGGAAATAATTTATTCATATAAATACATGTATGTGAAGGGAATAATTGTTTTTTCTGTTTTATTTTTTAAATTTTATTTCTTTTTAATTTTGAATTTTATTTTATATTTTTATACAGCAGGTTCTCATTGGTTATCTATTTTATACATATAAATGTTTACATGCCAATCCCAATCTCTCAACTCCTCCCACCACCACCCCTCCAAGAGCTTTCCCCCCTTGTTGTCCATACGATTGTTGTCTACATCTGTTGCTCTATTTATGCCTTGCAAAATGGTTAATCTGTACAGTTTTTCTAGGTTCCACATATATGCATGAATATACAAGATTTGTTTTTCTCTTTCTGACTTACTTCACTCTGTAGGACAGTCTCTAGATCCATCGACGTCTCTACAAATGACCCAATTTCATTCCTTTCATGGCTTAGTAATATTCCATTTTATATATGTACCACAGCTTTATGCATTCGTCTGTCTGTGGGCATTTAGGTTGCTTCCATTACCTCGATATTGTAAATAGTGATGCAATGAACATTGCGGTGAATGTCTCTTTTTGATTTATGGTTTTGTCTGAGTATATGTCCAGTCCTGGGATTGCTGTATCATATGGTAATTCTATTATTAGTTTCTTAAGAAACTCCATATTGTTCTCCATAGTGACTGTATCAATTTATATTCCCAACAATAGTGGAAGAGTGTTCCTTTTCTCCACACCCTTTCCAGCATTTGTTGTTTGTAGATTTTCAGATGATGCCCATTCTAACAGGTGTGAGGTGATACCTCATTGTTGAGTCCATTTCGTTGAGCAACGGGTAGGTCTTGTCTATTACATATTTGGCTTATGGAACGGTATCTGTGCTAATTTCAAACTCTGGTTTTATGCAGCACCCCAACTCACCTTTCCCCTTAAGCAAGCATAAGTTGGTTTTCTAAACTTGAGACCCTGTTCTGTTTTGTAATTCAGTTCATGTGTAGCCAAGTTTACATTCGGTGCATTAGTGATACCTTATGATGTTTCTTTTTCTGTGTGACTTATTTCACTTAGAATCATCATGCCTCAATCCACTCATTATGCTGGTACAGGCCTGGTGACACAGATTTCATTGCTGAGTGGTATTCTGTTGTACATAAGTACCGCAACTTCTTTATCAATTATTTGTTCTCTGGGATATTTAACTTGTACTGTAGAAGAGGCTCCTGTAAACAGAGCCGTTGTAAATTTTGGGGTGGCTGTGTCTTTTTTATTTTAATTTCCCTAAGCTATAGGACCATAAGTGGAAATGCCCTAGATTCTGTTGCTTTGTTTTTCAGATGTATCAGGAAACACCATACACTTCTCCAGAGTGGCTGTTGGCAATGTACATCCCGCCCATAAGCATAACAAGGCTCCTTTTTCCCCATGGCCTGTCTTGCCTTTCTGGATTTTACACTTTTCTCAGTGGCCCTTTAGACCGGGGGGAAGTGACACTTCATAGTAGTTCGGATTTCCATTGCAAGCTTGCTTGGTTTGCCAAAAAGGGCGTATGTGTTTTTTCCTGAATATATTCAGGAACAAACTCATACGCCCTTTGTTGCCAAGTGCATCATTGTCGATGTTCTGCCTCTTTTCCTATGCTTTAAATGCAAATCCAGTCTACCTCCTGAAATCGGTTTCCTGCAATTCTGCCCCGCTTTCAAGTCCTCTTCGCAGCCTTACTTCAATATATTTTTGGACGTTATCTGTCATTTATAACTCTGCAGGTTTGTGAATTACAGGGCCCCTGAGCTCCTTTCTTCAACTCGCTTTCTTGTGAGCTGGCCGCAAACCCGCAAGACTGCTTCAGGCCCTAATCTGCTTCTGGCAGGGCACGCTGAGCCTTTGGTTAATTCCTCTTCCTGGTGGGAAATGAGTGTTAAATATGCCCGTCCAGACACCTACCTCACTCTCAACCCCTTGGTGATGTGGGTCCTCTGGTTTGTGGCCACTTTTGCTGGGTTCCTCACCTTTCAATGATGTGGCCCCACTAGTGTGAGGACACTCCTGCTTGGTTCTCATCCACGTGGTTATGTGGACCCCCTGGTGAGAGTCTGTTCCTGGCTTTGTTCCTCACCCACCTGTGAGGGAGACCCTCTGCTGATAGGTCACTCCTGCATGGCTGGCACACATTGCCTTGGTGAAGTCAGCCGTATGGTGGCAGTTGGAGCGTGCTGGGAATCTCTTCCCCCGGTGATGAGGGCCCTCTTGCGTCAGGCCCTAACTGCTGGGCTCACCAACTTTTCTTAGGGAGCCCAGTGATGCTTTGGCACTCCTCTTAGGATCCCATCTCCATGGGGATGTGGGCCTTCTGCTCTGAGGTCCCAACGGCTGGGTTGTTCACATTTTCATGATGTGGGCTCTCTGGTGTTAGTTCACAGAAGCCTGGATCCCATAGCCTCTGTGCTCTTGGCTGCCTGCTGGGAGGTTCCAACTGCTGGATTCCTCACTTTTTTAATTTTTTGGGCCCTCTGTTGTGAGGATCCTCCTGCCTGCCTCACTCCCAGCCCCTTCGTGATGTGTGTCGTCTGGTTTGAGGCCACATGTGCTGGGTTCCTCACCTTTCGATGATGTGGGACCAATGGTCTTAGGAGACTCCTGCCTGGTTCACATCCCCTTGGTGATGTGGGCCCTCTGTTGAGAGTCTGATCCCGGCTGGGTTCCTCACCCATCTGTGAGGTGGGCCGTCTGATGTGAGGTCACTCTTGCCTGGCTTGCTCACCTCGCCTTGTGGACATGAGCCCTCTGGTGGCACTTGGAGCCTGCTGGGAGCCTCCTCTCCTCGGTGATGAGGGCCCTCTGGCATCAGGCCCTAACTGCTGGGCTCCCTACATTTTGTGATGTGCGCCCAGTGGTGCGAGGACACTCCAGCCAGGTTCACATCCCCATTGGGGTGTGGGCCTTCTGCTCTGAGGTCCCAAAGCCTGGGTTGCTCACAGTTTCATGATGTGGGCTCTCTGCTGTTAGTTCACTCCTGCCTGCATCCCATAGCTTCTGTGCTCTGGGCCGCCTGCTGGGAGGTTCCAACTGCTGGATTCCTCACCTTTCTTATTCTTTGGGCCCTCTGTTTTTAGGCTACTCCTGCCTGCCTCACTCCCATTCCCTTTGTGATATGTGTCCTCTGATTTGAGGCCACATGTGCTGGGTTCCGCACCTTTCGATGATGTGACCCCACTGGAGGGAAGACAGTCCTGACTGGTTCCCATCCCCTTGCTGATGTGGGCCCTCAGGTGAGAGTCTGATCCTGGCTGGGTTCCTCACCCTTCTGTGAGGTGGGCCCTCTGCTGTGAGGTCAGTCATGCCTGTCTGGCACACGTCACCTTGGCGACGTGGGCCCTCTGGTGGCAGTTGGAGTGTGCTGGGATCCTCCTCCCCTCGGTGATGAGGGCCCTCTTGCCTTAGGCCATAACTGCTGGGCTCCCCACATTTTCTGATGTGCGCCAAGTGAGTGAGGAGACTCTTGCCAGGTTCCCATCCCCATGGCGATATGGGCCTTCTGCTCTGAGGTCAAAACGGCTGGCTTGCTCACAGTACCATGATGTGGGCCCTCTGCTGTGAGTTCACTCCGGCAAGGATCCCTTATCATCGGTGCTCTGAGCCGCCTGCTGGGAGGTTCCAACTGCTGGATTCCTCAACTTTTTTATTCTATGTGCCCTCTGTTGTGAGGCTCCTCCTGCCTGCCTCACTGCCAGCCCCTTGGTGATGACTGTCCTATGGCTTGAGGCCACATGTGCTGCGTTCCTCACCTTTCGATGATGTGACCCCACTCGTGTGAGGACACTCCTGCCTGGTTCCCATCCCCTTGGTGAGGTGGGCCCTCTGGCGAGAGTCTAATCCTGGCTGGGTTCCTCAACGTTCTGTGAGGTAGGCCCTCTGCTGTGAGGTCACTCCTGCCTGGCTGGCACACGTCACCTTGGAGACGTGAGCCCTCTGGTGGCAGTTGGAGCATGCAGGGCGCCTCCTCCTCTCGGTGATGACGGCCCTCTGGCGTCAGGCCCTAAATGGTGGGCTCCCCACATTTTCTGATGTGCGCCCAGTGGTGCGAGGACACTCCAGCCAGGTTCCCATTCCCATGGGGATGTGGTCCTTCTGCGCTGAGGTCTCAACTCCTGGGTTGCTCACAGTTTTGTGATGTGGGCCCTCTGCTGTGAGTTCACTGTGGCCTGGATCCCATAGCCTCGGTGTTCTGGGCCGCCTGCTGGAAGGTCTAAATGCTGGAATCCTCACGTTTTTTATATTATGTGCCCTGTGTTGTGAGGCTACTCCTGCCTGCCTCACTCCAAGGCCCTTGGTGATGTGGGTCCTCTGGTTTGAGGACACATGTGCTGGGTTCCTCACCTTAAGATGATGAGGCCCCACTGGTGTGAGGATAATCCTGACTGGGTCCCATCCCCTTTGTGATGTGGGCCCTCTGGTGAGAGTCTGATCCTGGCTGGGTTCCTCACCCATCTGTGAGGTGGGCCCTCTACTATCAGGTAACTCTTGCCTGGGTTGCTCACCTCGCCTTGTTGACATGAGCCCTCTGGTGGCAATTGGACCCTGCTGGGAGCCTCCTCAGCTCTGTGATGAGGGCCCTCTGATGTCAGGCCCTAACTGCTGGGCTCCCCAACTTTTCTTAGTGAGCCCAGTGTTGCTCAAGCACTCCTCTTAGGTTCCCATCCCCATGGGGATGTGGGCCTTCTGCTCTGAGGTTCCAACGGCTGGGTTGATCACAATTTCATGATGTGGGCTCTCTGGTGTTAGTTCACTGTGGTCTGGATCCCATAGCCTCTGTGGTCTTGGCTGCCTGCTGGGAGGTTCCAACTGTTCGATTCCTCAACTTTTGTATTCTATGGGTCCTGTGTTGTGATGCTCCTCCTGCCTGCCTCACTCGCAACCCCTTCGTGATGTGGGTCTTCTGGTTTGAGGCCACATGTGCTGGGTTAGGCAACTTTCAATGATGTGGCCCCACTGGTGTGAGGACACTCCTGCCTGGTTCCCATCCCCTTGGTGATGTGGGCCTTCTGGTGACAGTCTTATCCTGGCTGGGTTCCTCACTCTTCTGTGAGGTAGGCCCTCTGCTGTGAGGTCAATCCTGCCTGACTTGCACACATCACCTTGGCGACGTGGGCCCTCTGTTGGCACATGGAACCTGCTGGGAGCCTCCTGCCCTCGGTGATGATGGCCCTCTAGCATCAGGCTCTAACTGCTGGGCTCCCCACGTTTTCTGATGTGAGCCCAGTGATGCCAGGACACTCCTGTCAGGTTCCCATCCCCATGGGGATGTGGGCTTTCTGCTCTGAGGTCCCAATGCCTGGGTTGCTCACAGTTTCATGATGTGGGCTCTCTGGTGTTAGTTAACTCCTGCCTGCATCCCATAGCTTCTGTGCTCTCGGCCGCCTGCTGGGAGGTTCCAAATGCTGGATTCCTCACTTTTTTTATTCTTTGGGCCCTCTGTTTTTAGGCTACTCCTACCTGCCTCACTCCCATCCCCTTTGTGATGTATGTCCTCTGATATGAGGCCACATGTGCTGGGTTCCTCACCTTTCGATGATGTGGCCCCACTGGTGGGAGGACAGTCCTGACTGGTTCCCATCCCCTTGGTGTTGTGGGCCCTCTGGTGAGAGTCTCATCCTGCCTCGGTTCCTCACCCTTCTGTGAGATAGGCCCTCTGCTGTGAGGTCACTACTGCCTGGCTGGTGCATGCCACCTTGTAGACGTGGGCCCTCTGTTGGCAGTTGGAACCTGCTGGGAGTCTCCTCCCCTCAGTTATGAGGGCCCCCTGGCATCAGGCCCTAACTGCTGGGCTCCTAACATTTTCTGATATGTGCTAAGTGGTGCAAAGCCACTCCTGCCAGGTTCCCATCCCAATGGGGATGTGGGCCTTCTGTTCTGAGGTCCCAACAGCTGGGCTGCTCACAGGTTCATGATGTGGGCCCTCTGCTGTGAGTTCACTGCGGCCTGGATCCCATAGCCTCGGTGCTCTGGGCCACTTGCTGGGAGGTTCCAACTGCTGGATTCCTCAACTTTTATATTCTATGGACCCTGTGTTGTGAGGCCAGTCCTGCCAGCCTCATTCCAAACCCCTTGGTGATGTGGTTCCTCTGGTTTGAGGACACATGTGCTGGGATCCTCACCTTTCGATGATGTTGTCCCACTGGTGTGGGGACACTCCTGCCTGGTTCCCATCCCCTTGGTGATGTGGGCCCTCTGGTGAGAGTCTGATCCTGGCTGTGTTCCTCACCCTTCTGTGAGGTGGGCCCTCTGCTGTGAGGTCACTCCTGCCAGGCTGGCACACATCGCCTTGGCGACGTTGGCCCTCTGGTGGCAGCTGGAGCCTGCTGGGAGCCTCCTCCTCTCGGTGATGAGTGCCCTCTAGCGTCAGGCCCTAACTTCTGAGCACCCCACGTTTTCTGATGTGAGCCCAGTGATGCCAGGACACTCCTGTCATGTTCCCATCACCATGGGGATGTGGGCCTTCTGCTCTGAGGTCCCAATGTCTGGGTTGCTCACAGTTTCATGATGTGGGCTGTCTGGTGTTAGTTCACTCTGGCCTGGTTCCTCTAGCCTCTGTGCTCTGGGCCGCCTGCTGGGAGGTTCCAACTGCTGGATTCCTCACCTTTCTTATTTTTGGGCCCTCTGTTATGAGGCTCCTCCTGCCTGCCTCACTCCCAGCCCCTTGGTGATGGGTGTCCTATGGTTTGAAGCCACATGTTCTGGGTTCCTCACCTTTAGATGATGTGGCCCTACTCATGTGAGGACACTCCTGCCTGGTTCCAATCCATTTGGTGATGTGGGCCCTCTGGTGCGAGTCTGATCCTGACTGGGTTCGTCACACTTCTCTGAGGTGGACCCTCTGCTGTGAGGTCATTCGTGCCTGGTTGGCACACATCGCCTTGGCGACGTCAGCCCTCTGGTGGCAGTTGGAGCCTGCTGGGAGCCTCCTTCCCTTGGTGATGAGGGTCCTCTGGCGCCAGGCCCTAACTGCTGGTCGCCCAAAATTTTCTGATACGTTCTCAGTGGTGCGAGGACACTCCTACCAGAATTCCATCCCCATGGGGATGTGGGCCTCCTGCTCTGAGGTCCCAATGGCTGGGTTGCTCAGTTTCATGACATGGGCCCTCTTCTGTGAGTTCACTGTGGCCTGGATCCCATAGCCTCGGTGCTCTGGGCCGCCTGCTGGGAGGTTCCAACTGCTGGATTCCTCACTTTTTTATTCTATGTGCCCAGTGTTGTGAGGCTACTCCTGCCTGCCTCACTCCGAGGTCCTTGGTGATGTGGGTCCTCTGGTTTGAGGACACATGTGCTGAGTACCTCAGCTTTCGATGATGTGGCCCCACTGATGTGAAGACACTCCTGCCTGGTTCCCATCCCCTTGGTGATGTGGGCCCTCTGGTGAGAGTCTGATGTTGGCTGGGTTTCTCACCCTTCTGTGAGGTGGGACCTCTGCTGTGAGGTAACTCCTGCCTGGCATGCTAACGTTGCCTTGGCAATGTGAGCCCTCAGGTGGCAGTTGGAGCCTGCTGGGAATCTCCTCCCCTCAGTTATGAGAGCTCTGGATAAAACACATATGCCCTTTTTTGCCAAGTGCATTATTTTCCAAGTTCTGTCTCTTTTCCTATGCTTTAAGAGCTACTCCTGTGTACGTTTTGAAATCAATTTCCAGCAATTCTGCCCTGCATTCAAGTCCTCTTCGCAGCCTTACTTCAGCATAATTTTGGATGATAGCTGTCATTTATAACTCCGAAGGTTTCTGAATTACAGTGCCCCTGAGCTCCTTTCTTCAACTCGCTTTCTTGTGAGCTGGCCGCAACACCGCAGGATCTCCTCAGGCCCTAATTTAGTTCCAGCATGGCACGCGGAGCCTTTGGTTAATTCCTCTTCCTGGTGGGAAATGAGAGTTAAATTTGCCCGTCCGGACACCTCCACCTAGTCTCTCATTGGTTCTCCCTATTCCTGTTCATTTTCCACAGAAATTGCAAACTGGGCCAAACAGGAGGTTAAAGGCACTGACTCTCCAAGTGGGGAGAGTGTTAGTAAAGCGTCTGGAATGTTGCACCCGAGTACCAGGGGACGAAAACTGAGACACATTTGAACACGTTTTCCGATCACACGGTGGATCATACTCTGGGTTCCACATGCATGTTTTACATGAAGGAAGAATCCCTTAAACAGGGAGAGTTGAGACCCATGGAATGGGTACCATGCAATATGACTTCAAAGGGTCTGCATTTGCTCACTGAACCTCACCAATCCTATCACTGCTGCGTTTATGCCGCTGTACACATTCTTGATTCTCTTTCGGAGACATATAAATCCATAGGTTTTAAGATTCTTACTAGTCAGGTAGATTCTTACTAGTCAGGTATATTCTTAGGCGTTTAATATGGGGTGTTGAGTCCACTTCGTTGAGCAAGGAGTAGCTCTTGTCTATTACATATTTGGCTTATGGAACGGTATCTGTGCTAATTTCAATCTCTGGTTTTATGCAGCAACCCAACTCACCCGTCCCCTTAAGCAAGCATAAGTTGGTTTTCTACATTTGACACCCTGTTCTGTTTTGTAATTCAGTTCTTGTGTAGCCAAGTTTACATTCCGTGTATTAGTGATATCTTATGATGTTTCTTTTTCTGTGTGACTAATTTCAATTAGAATCATCGTACCTGAATCCACTCATTATGCTGCTACGGGCCTGATGACATAGATTTCATTGCTGAGTGATATTGCCTTGTACATAAGTACCACAACTTCTTTATCCATTTTTCGCTTTCTGTGATATTGAACTTGTTCGGTAAACGAGGTTCTTGTAAACAGAGCCGTCCCATACTTTGGGGTGGCTGTGTCTTTTTGATTTTAATTTCCCTAAGCTATAGGATCATAAGTGGAAGTGCCCTAGGCTCTATTGCTTTGTTTTTTGGATGTTTCAGGAAACACCATACACTTCTCCAGAGTGGCTGCTGGCAATTTACATCCCGCCCATCAGCATAACAAGGCTCCCAGTTCTCCATGGCCTGTCCTGCCTTTCTGGATTTTACACTTTTTTCAGATGGCCCTTTTGACTGGGGGCAGTGAGACTTCATTGTAGTGCAGATTTCCTTTGCAAGCTTGCTTGGTTGGCCAAAAAGTGTGTATGCGTTTTTTCCTGAATATATTCAGGAAAAACACATACGCCCTTTTTGGCCAAGTGCATCATTGTGGACGTTCTGCCTCTTTTCCTATGCTTTACATGCAATTCCAGTCTACCTCCTGAAATCGGTTTCCTGCAATTCTGCCCCCCTTTCAACTCCTCTTGGCAGCCTTACTTCAATATATTTTTGGAAGATAGCTGTCATTTATAACTCTGCAGGTTTGTGAATTACAGTGCCCCTGAGCTCCTTTCTTCAACTCGCTTTCTTGTGAGCTGGCCGCAACACCGCAGGATTGCTTCAGGCCCTAGTTTGGTTCCGGCACGGCATGCTGAGCCTTTGGTTAATTCCTCTTCCTGGTGGGAAATGAGAGTTAAATTTGCCCGTCCGGACACCTCCACCTAGTCTCTCATTGGTTCTCCCAATTCCTGTTCATTTTCCACAGAAATTGCAAACTGGGCCAAACAGGAGGTTAAAGGCACTGACTCTCCAAGTGGGGAGAGTGTTAGTAAAGCGTCTGGAATGTTGCAACCGAGTACCAGGGGACGAAAACTGAGACACATTTGAACACGTTTCCCGATCACACGGTGGATCATACTCTGGGTTCCACATGCATGTTTTAGCTGAAGGAAGAATCCATTAAACCTGGAGAGTTGAGACCCATGGAATGGGTACCATGCAATATGACTTCAAAGGGTCTGCATTTGCTCACCGAACCTCACCAATCCTATCACTGCTGCGTTTATGCCACTGTACACACGCTTGATTCTCTTTCGGAGACATATAAATCCATAGGTTTTAAGATTCTTACTAGTCAGGTAGATTCTTAGGCGTTTAATATGGAGTGTTGAGTCCACTTCATTGAGCAAGGAGTAGCTCTTGTCTATTACATATTTGGCTTATGGAACGGTATCTGTGCTCATTTCAATCTCTGGTTTTATGCAGCACCCCAACTCACCCGTCCCCTTAAGCAAGCATAAGTTGGTTTTCTACATTTGACACCCTGTTCTGTTTTGTAATTCAGTTCTTGTGTAGCCAAGTTTACATTCCATGTATTAATGATATCTTATGATGTTTCATTTTCTGTGTGACTAATTTCACTTAGAATCATCGTACCTGAATCCACTCATTATGCTGCTATGGGCCTGATGACATAGATTTCATTGCTGAGTGATATTGCATTGTACGTAAGTACCACAATTTCTTTATCCATTTTTCGCTCTCTGTGATATTCTACTTGTACCATAAACGAGGTTCTTGTAAACAGAGCCGTCCCAAACTTTGGGGTGGCTGTGTCTTTTTGATTTTAATTTCCCTAAGCTATAGGACCATAAGTGGAAGTGCCCTAGGCTCTGTTGCTTTGTTTTTTGGATGTTTCAGGAAACACCATACACTTCTCCAGAGTGGCTGCTGGCAATTTACATCCCGCCCATCAGCATAACAAGGCTCCCAGTTCTCAATGGCCTGTCCTGCCTTTCTGGATTTTACACTTTTTTCAGATGGCCCTTTTGACCGGGATGCAGTGAGACTTCATTGTAGTGCAGATTTCCTTTGCAAGCTTGCTTGGTTGGCCAAAAAGGGCGTATGCGTTTTTTCCTGAATATATTCAGGAAAAAACGCATACGCCCTTTTTGGCCAAGTGCATCATTGTGGACGTTCTGCCTCTTTTCCTATGCTTTACATGCAATTCCAGTCTACCTCCTGAAATCGGTTTCCTGCAATTCTGCCCCCCTTTCAACTCCTCTTGGCAGCCTTACTTCAATATATTTTTGGAAGATAGCTGTCCTTTATAACTCTGCAGGTTTGTGAATTACAGTGCCCCTGAGCTCCTTTCTTCAACTCGCTTTCTTGTGAGCTGGCCGCAACACCGCAGGATTGCTTCTGGTCCTAGTGTGGTTCCGGCATGGCACGCTGAGCCTTTGGTTAATTCCTCTTCCTGGTTGGAAATGAGAGTTAAATTTGCCCGTCTGGACACCTCCACCTAGTCTCTCATTGGTTCTCCCTATTCCTGTTCATTTTCCACAGAAATTGCAAACTGGGCCAAACAGGAGGTTAAAGGCACTGACTCTCCAAGTGGGGAGAGTGTTAGTAAAGCGTCTGGAATGTTGCACCCGAGTACCAGGAAACGAAAATTGAGACACATTTGAACACGTTTTCCGATCACACGGTGGATCATACTCTGGGTTCCACATGCATGTTTTAGCTGAAGGAAGAATCCCTTAAACAGGGAGAGTTGAGACCCATGGAATGGGTACCATGCAATATGACTTCAAAGGGTCTGCATTTGCTCACCGAACCTCAGCAATCCTATCACTGCTGCGTTTATGCCACTGTACACACGCTTGATTCTCTTTCGGAGACATATAAATCCATAGGTTTTAAGATTCTTACTAGTCAGGTAGATTCTTACTAGTCAGGTATATTCTTAGGCGTTTAATATGGGGTGTTGAGTCCACTTCGTTGAGCAAGGAGTAGCTCTTGTCTATTACATATTTGGCTTATGGAACGGTATCTGTGCTAATTTCAATCTCTGGTTTGATGCAGCACCCCAACTCACCCGTCCCCTTAAGCAAGCATAAGTTGGTTTTCTACATTTGACACCCTGTTCTGTTTTGTAATTCAGTTCTTGTGTAGCCAAGTTTACATTCCGTGTATTAGTGATATCTTATGATGTTTCTTTTTCTGTGTGACTAATTTCACTTAGAATCATCGTACCTGAATCCACTCATTATGCTGCTACGGGCCTGATGACATAGATTTCATTGCTGAGTGATATTGCATTGTACATATGTACCACAACTTCTTTTTCCATTTTTCGCTTTCTGTGATATTGAACTTGTTCGGTAAACGAGGTTCTTGTAAACAGAGCCGTCCCAAACTTTGGGGTGGCTGTGTCTTTTTGATTTTAATTTCCCTAAGCCATAGGACCATAAGTGGAAGTGCCCTAGGCTCTGTTGCTTTGTTTTTTGGATGTTTCAGGAAACACCATACACTTCTCCTGAGTGGCTGCTGGCAATTTACATCCCGCCCATCAGCATAACAAGGCTCCCAGTTCTCCATGGCCTGTCCTGCCTTTCTGGATTTTACACTTTTTTCAGATGGCCCTTTTGACCGGGGGGCAGTGAGACTTCATTGTAGTGCAGATTTCCTTTGCAAGCTTGCTTGGTTGGCCAAAAAGGGCGTATGCGTTTTTCCCTGACTATATTCAGGAAAAAACACATACGCCCTTTTTGGCCAAGTGCATCATTGTGGACGTTCTGCCTCTTTTCCTATGCTTTACATGCAATTCCAGTGTACCTCCAGAAATCGGTTTCCTGCAATTCTGCCCCGCTTTCAACTCCTCTTGGCAGCCTTACTTCAATATATTTTTGGAAGATAGCTGTCATTTATAACTCTGCAGGTTTGTGAATTACAGTGCCCCTGAGCTCCTTTCTTCAACTCGCTTTCTTGTGAGCTGGCCGCAACACCGCAGGATTGCTTCAGGCCCTAGTTTGATTCCGGCACGGCATGCTGAGCCTTTGGTTAATTCCTCTTCCTGGTTGGAAATGAGAGTTAAATTTGCCCGTCCGGATACCTCCACCTAGTCTCTCATTGGTTCTCCCTATTCCTGTTCATTTTCCACAGAAATTGCAAACTGGGCCAAACAGGAGGTTAAAGGCACTGACTCTCCAAGTGGGGAGAGTGTTAGTAAAGCGTCTGGAATGTTGCACCCGAGTACCAGGGAACGAAAACTGAGACACATTTGAACACGTTTCCCGATCACACGGTGGATCATACTCTGGGTTCCACATGCATGTTTTAGCTGAAGGAAGAATCCCTTAAACATGGAGAGTTGAGACCCATGGAATGGGTACCATGCAATATGACTTCAAAGGGTCTGCATTTGCTCACCGAACCTCACCAATCCTATCACTGCTGCGTTTATGCCACTGTACACACGCTTGATTCTCTTTCGGAGACATATAAATCCATAGGTTTTAAGATTCTTACTAGTCAGGTAGATTCTTACAAGTCAGGTATATTCTTAGGCGTTTAATATGGGGTGTTGAGTCCACTTCGTTGAGCAAGGAGTAGCTCTTGTCTATTACATATTTGGCTTATGGAACGGTATCTGTGCTCATTTCAATCTCTGGTTTGATGCAGCACCCCAACTCACCCGTCCCCTTAAGCAAGCATAAGTTGGTTTTCTACATTTGACACCCTGTTCTGTTTTGTAATTCAGTTCTTGTGTAGCCAAGTTTACATTCCATGTATTAGTGATATCTTATGATGTTTCATTTTCTGTGTGACTAATTTCACTTAGAATCATCGTACCTGAATCCACTCATTATGCTGCTACGGGCCTGATGACATAGATTTCATTGCTGAGTGATATTGCATTGAACGTAAGTACCACAATTTCTTTATCCATTTTTCGCTTTCTGTGATATTGAACTTGTACCGTAAACGAGGTTCTTGTAAACAGAGCCGTCCCAAACTTTGGGGTGGCTGTGTCTTTTTGATTTTAATTTCCCTAAGCTATAGGACCATAAGTGGAAGTGCCCTAGGCTCTGTTGCTTTGTTTTTTGGATGTTTCAGGAAACACCATACACTTCTCCAGAGTGGCTGCTGGCAATTTACATCCCGCCCATCAGCATAAAAAGGCTCCCAGTTCTCCATGGCCTGTCCTGCCTTTCTGGATTTTACACTTTTTTCAGATGGCCCTTTTGACCGGGGGGCAGTGAGACTTCATTGTAGTGCAGATTTCCTTTGCAAGCTTGCTTGGTTGACCAAAAAGGGCGTATGCGTTTTTTCCTGAATATATTCAGGAAAAAACGCATACGCCCTTTTTGGCCAAGTGCATCATTGTGGACGTTCTGCCTCTTTTCCTATGCTTTACATGCAATTCCAGTCTACCTCCTGAAATCGGTTTCCTGCAATTCTGCCCCCCTTTCAACTCCTCTTGGCAGCCTTACTTCAATATATTTTTGGACGATAGCTGTCATTTATAACTCTGCAGGTTTGTGAATTACAGTGCCCCTGAGCTCCTTTCTTCAACTCGCTTTCTTGTGAGCTGGCCGCAACACCGCAGGATTGCTTCTGGTCCTAGTGTGGTTCCGGCATGGCACACTGAGCCTTTGGTTAATTCCTCTTCCTGGTGGGAAATGAGAGTTAAATTTGCCCGTCTGGACACCTCCACCTAGTCTCTCATTGGTTCTCCCTATTCCTGTTCATTTTACACAGAAATTGCAAACTGGGCCAAACAGGAGGTTAAAGGCACTGACTCTCCAAGTGGGGAGAGTGTTAGTAAAGCGTCTGGAATGTTGCACCCGAGTACCAGGAAACGAAAATTGAGACACATTTGAACACGTTTTCCGATCACACGGTGGATCATACTCTGGGTTCCACATGCATGTTTTAGCTGAAGGAAGAATCCCTTAAACAGGGAGAGTTGAGACCCATGGAATGGGTACCATGCAATATGATTTCAAAGGGTCTGCATTTGCTCACCGAACCTCAGCAATCCTATCACTGCTGCGTTTATGCCGCTGTACACACGCTTGATTCTCTTTCGGAGACATATAAATCCATAGGTTTTAAGATTCTTACTAGTCACATATATTCTTAGGCGTTTAATATGGGGTGTTGAGTCCACTTCGTTGAGCAAGGAGTAGCTCTTGTCTATTACATATTTGGCTTATGGAACGGTATCTGTGCTCATTTCAATCTCTGGTTTTATGCAGCACCCCAACTCACCCGTCCCCTTAAGCAAGCATAAGTTGGTTTTCTACATTTGACACCCTGTTCTGTTTTGTAATTCAGTTCTTGTGTAGCCAAGTTTACATTCCGTGTATTAGTGATATCTTATGATGTTTCTTTTTCTGTGTGACTAATTTCACTTAGAATCATCGTACCTGAATCCACTCATTATGCTGCTACGGGCCTGATGACATAGATTTCATTGCTGAGTGATATTGCATTGTACGTAAGTACCACAACTTCTTTATCCATTTTTCACTTTCTGTGATATTGAACTTGTACCGTAAACGAGGTTCTTGTAAACAGAGCCGTCCCAAACTTTGGGGTGGCTGTGTCTTTTTGATTTTAATTTCCCTAAGCTATAGGACAATAAGTGGAAGTGCCCTAGGCTCTGTTGCTTTGTTTTTTGGATGTTTCAGGAAACACCATACACTTCTCCAGAGTGGCTGCTGGCAATTTACATCCCGCCCATCAGCATAACTAGGCTCCCAGTTCTCCATGGCCTGTCCTGCCTTTCTGGATTTTACACTTTTTTCAGATGGCCCTTTTGACCGGGGGGCAGTGAGACTTCATTGTAGTGCAGATTTCCTTTGCAAGCTTGCTTGGTTGGCCAAAAAGGGCGTATGCGTTTTTTCTTGAATATATTCAGGAAAAAACGCATACGCCCTTTTTGGCCAAGTGCATCATTGTGGACGTTCTGCCTCTTTTCCTATGCTTTACATGCAATTCCAGTCTACCTCCTGAAATCGGTTTCCTGCAATTCTGCCCTGCTTTCAACTCCTCTTGGCATCCTAATTCAATATATTTTTGGAAGATAGCTGTCATTTATAACTCTGCAGGTTTGTGAATTACAGTGCCCCTGAGCTCCTTTCTTCAACTCGCTTTCTTGTGAGCTGGCCGCAACACCGCAGGATTGCTTCAGGCCCTAGTTTGGTTCCGGCACGGCATGCTGAGCCTTTGGTTAATTCCTCTTCCTGGTGGGAAATGAGAGTTAAATTGGCCCGTCCGGACACCTCCACCTAATCTCTCATTGGTTCTCCCTAAACCTGTTCATCTTCCGCAGAAATTGCTAACTGGGCCAAACAGGAGGTTAAAGGCACTGACTCTCCAAGTGGGGAGAGTGTTAGTAAAGCGTCTGGAATGTTGCACCCGAGTACCAGGGGACCAAAACTGAGACACATTTGAACACGTTTTCCGACCACATGGTGGATCATACTCTGGGTTCCACATGCATGTTTTAGCTGAAGGAAGAATCCCTTAAACATGGAGAGTTGAGACCCATGGAATGGGTACCATGCAATATGACTTCAAAGGGTCTGCATTTGCTCACCGAACCTCAGCAATCCTATCACTGCTGCGTTTATGCCGCTGTACACACGCTTGATTCTCTTTCGGAGACATATAAATCCATAGGTTTTAAGATTCTTACTAGTCAGGTAGATTCTTACAAGTCAGGTATATTCTTAGGCGTTTAATATGGGGTGTTGAGTCCACTTCGTTGAGCAAGGAGTAGCTCTTGTCTATTACATATTTGGCTTATGGAACGGTATCTGTGCTAATTTCAATCTCTGGTTTTATGCAGCACCCCAATTCACCCGTCCCCTTAAGCAAGCATAAGTTGGTTTTCTACATTTGACACCCTGTTCTGTTTTGTAATTCAGTTCTTGTGTAGCCAAGTTTACATTCCGTGTATTAGTGATATCTTATGATGTTTCTTTTTCTGTGTGACTAATTTCACTTAGAATCATCGTACCTGAATCCACTCATTATGCTGCTACGGGCCTGATGACATAGATTTCATTGCTGAGTGATATTGCATTGTACATAAGTACCACAACTTCTTTATCCATTTTTCGCTTTCTGTGATATTGAACTTGTTCGGTAAACGAGGTTCTTGTAAACAGAGCCGTCCCAAACTTTGGGGTGGCTGTGTCTTTTTGATTTTAATTTCCCTAAGCTATAGGACCATAAGTGGAAGTGCCCTAGGCTCTGTTGCTTTGTTTTTTGGATGTTTCAGGAAACACCATACACTTCTCCAGAGTGGCTGCTGGCAATTTACATCCCGCCCATCAGCATAACAAGGCTCCCAGTTCTCCATGGCCTGTCCTGCCTTTCTGGATTTTACACTTTTTTCAGATGGCCCTTTTGACCGGGGGGCAGTGAGACTTCATTGTAGTGCAGATTTCCTTTGCAAGCTTGCTTGGTTGGCCAAAAAGGGCGTATGCGTTTTTTCCTGAATATATTCAGGAAAAAACGCATACGCCCTTTTTGGCCAAGTGCATCATTGTGGACGTTCTGCCTCTTTTCCTATGCTTTACATGCAATTCCAGTGTACCTCCAGAAATCGGTTTCCTGCAATTCTGCCCCGCTTTCAACTCCTCTTGGCAGCCTTACTTCAATATATTTTTGGAAGATAGCTGTCCTTTATAACTCTGCAGGTTTGTGAATTACAGTGCCCCTGAGCTCCTTTCTTCAACTCGCTTTCTTGTGAGCTGGCCGCAACACCGCAGGATTGCTTCAGGCCCTAGTTTGATTCTGGCACGGCATGCTGAGCCTTTGGTTAATTCCTCTTCCTGGTGGGAAATGAGAGTTAAATTTGCCCGTCCGGATACCTCCACCTAGTCTCTCATTGGTTCTCCCTATTCCTGTTCATTTTCCACAGAAATTGCAAACTGGGCCAAACAGGAGGTTAAAGGCACTGACTCTCCAAGTGGGGAGAGTGTTAGTAAAGCGTCTGGAATGTTGCACCCGAGTACCAGGGAACGAAAACTGAGACACATTTGAACACGTTTCCCGATCACACGGTGGATCATACTCTGGGTTCCACATGCATGTTTTAGCTGAAGGAAGAATCCCTTAAACCTGGAGAGTTGAGAACCATGGAATGGGTACCATGCAATATGACTTCAAAGGGTCTGCATTTGCTCACCGAACCTCAGCAATCCTATCACTGCTGCGTTTATGCCGCTGTACACACGCTTGATTCTCTTTCGGAGACATATAAATCCATAGGTTTTAAGATTCTTACTAGTCAGGTATATTCTTAGGCGTTTAATATGGGGTGTTGAGTCCACTTCGTTGAGCAAGGAGTAGCTCTTGTCTATTACATATTTGGCTTATGGAACGGTATCTGTGCTCATTTCAATCTCTGGTTTTATGCAGCACCCCAACTCACCCGTCCCCTTAAGCAAGCATAAGTTGGTTTTCTACATTTGACACCCTGTTCTGTTTTGTAATTCAGTTCTTGTGTAGCCAAGTTTTCATTCCGTGTATTAGTGATATCTTATGATGTTTCTTTTTCTGTGTGACTAATTTCACTTAGAATCATCGTACCTGAATCCACTCATTATGCTGCTACGGGCCTGATGACATAGATTTCATTGCTGAGTGATATTGCATTGTACATAAGTACCACAACTTCTTTATCCATTTTTCGCTTTCTGTGATATTCAACTTGTTCGGTAAACGAGGTTCTTGTAAACAGAGCCGTCCCAAACTTTGGGGTGGCTGTGTCTTTTTGATTTTAATTTCCCTAAGCTATAGGACCATAAGTGGAAGTGCCCTAGGCTCTGTTGCTTTGTTTTTTGGATGTTTCAGGAAACACCATACACTTCTCCAGAGTGGCTGCTGGCAATTTACATCCCGCCCATCAGCATAACTAGGCTCCCAGTTCTCCATGGCCTGTCCTGCCTTTCTGGATTTTACACTTTTTTCAGATTGCCCTTTTGACCGGGGGGCAGTGAGACTTCATTGTAGTGCAGATTTCCTTTGCAAGCTTGCTTGGTTGGCCAAAAAGGGCGTATGCGTTTTTTCCTGAATATATTCAGGAAAAAACGCATACGCCCTTTTTGTCCAAGTGCATCATTGTGGACCTTCTGCCTCTTTTCCTATGCTTTAAATGCAATTCCAGTCTACCTCCTGAAATCGGTTTCCTGCAATTCTGCCCCGCTTTCAAGTCCTCTTGGCAGCCTTACTTCAGTATATTTTTGGACGATAGCTGTCATTTATAACTCTGCAGGTTTGTGAATTACAGTGCCCCTGAGCTCCTTTCTTCAACTCGCTTTCTTGTGAGCTGGCCGCAACACCGCAGGATTGCTTCAGGCCCTAATCTGGTTCCGGCACGGCACGCTGAGCCTTTGGTTAATTCTTCTTCCTGGTGGGAAATGAGAGTTAAATTTGCCCGTCCAGACACCTCCACCTAGTCTCTCATTGGTTCTCCCTATTCCTGTTCACCTTCCTCAGAAATTGCAAATGGGCCAATCAGGAGGTTAAAGGCACTGACTCTCCAAGTCGGGAGAGTGTTAGTAAAGCGTGTGGAATGTTGCACCCGAGTACCAGGGGACGAGAACTGAGACATATTGGAACACGTCTCCCGATCACACGGTTGATCATACTCTGGGTTCCACGTGCATGTTTTAGCTGAAGGAAGAATCCCTTAAACCTGGAGAGTTGAGACCCGTGGAATGGGTACCATGCAATATGACTTCAAAGGGTCTTCATTTGCTCACCGAACCTCTCCAATCCTATCACTGCTGCGTTTATGCCCCTGTACACAAGCTTGATTTTCTTGCAGAGACATAGCAATCCATAGGTTTTAAGATACTTACTAGTCAGGTACATTCTTAGGCGTTTAATATGGGGTGTTGAGTCCATTTCGTTGAGCAAGGAGTAGTTCTTGTCTATTCCATATTTGGCTTAAGGAACTTTATCTGTGCTCATTTCAATCTCTGGTTTGATGCAGCACCCCAACTCACCTTTCCCCATAAGCAAGCATAAGTTGGTTTTCTAAATTTGAGACCCTGTTCTGTTTTGTAATCCAGTTCCTGTGTAGCCAAGTTTACATTCCGTGTATTAGTGATATCTTATGATGTTTCTTTTTCTGTGTGACTTATTTCAGTTAGAATCATCATACCTGAATCCACTCATTATGCTGCTACGGGCCTGATGACATAGATTTCATTGCTGAGTGATATTGCATTGTACGTAAGTACCACAACTTCTTTATCCATTTTTCACTTTCTGCGATATTGAACTTGTACCGTAAACGAGGTTCTTGTAAACAGAGCCGTCCCAAACTTTGGGGTGGCTGTGTCTTTTTGATTTTAATTTCCCTAAGCTATAGGACCATAAGTGGAAGTGCCCTAGGCTCTGTTGCTTTGTTTTTTAGATGTTTCAGGAAACACCATACACCTCTCCCGAGTGGCTGTTGGCAATTTACATCCCGCCCATCAGCATAACTAGGCTCCCAGTTCTCCATGGCCTGTCCTGCCTTTCTGGATTTTACACTTTTTTCAGATGGCCCTTTTGACCGGGGGGCAGTGAGACTTCATTGTAGTGCAGATTTCCTTTGCAAGCTTGCTTGGTTGGCCAAAACGGGCGTATGCGTTTTTTCCTGAATATATTCAGGAAAAAATGCATACGCCCTTTTTGGCCAAGTGCATCATTGTGGACGTTCTGCCTCTTTTCCTATGCTTTACATGCAATTCCAGTGTACCTCCTGAAATCGGTTTCTTGCAATTCTGCCCCGCTTTCAACTCCTCTTGGCAGCCTAATTCAATATATTTTTGGAAGATAGCTGTCATTTATAACTCTGCAGGTTTGTGAATTACAGTGCCCCTGAGCTCCTTTCTTCAACTCGCTTTCTTGAGAGCTGGCCGCAACACCTCAGGATTGCTTCAGGCCCTAGTTTGGTTCCGGCACGGCATGCTGAGCCTTTGGTTAATTCCTCTTCCTGGTGGGAAATGAGAGTTAAATTTGCCGGTCCGGACACCTCCACCTAATCTCTCATTGGTTCTCCCTATTCCTGTTCATCTTCCGCAGAAATTGCTAACTGGGCCAAACAGGAAGTTAAAGGCACTGACTCTCGAAGTGGGGAGAGTGTTAGTAAAGCGTCTGGAATGTTGCACCCGAGTACCAGGGGACGAAAACTGAGACACATTTGAACACGTTTTCCGATCACATGGTGGATCATACTCTAGGTTCCACATGCATGTTTTAGCTGAAGGAAGAATCCCTTAAACCTGGAGAGTTGAGACCCATGGAATGGGTACCATGCAATATGACTTCAAAGGGTCTGCATTTGCTCACCAAACCTCACCAATCCTATCACTGCTGCGTTTATGCCGCTGTACACACGCTTGATTCTCTTTTGGAGACATATAAATCCATAGGTTTTAAGATTCTTACTAGTCAGGTAGATTCTTACTAGTCAGGTATATTCTTAGGCGTTTAATATGGAGTGTTGAGTCCACTTCGTTGAGCAAGGAGTAGCTCTTGTCTATTACATATTTGGCTTATGGAACGGTATCTGTGCTAATTTCAATCTCTGGTTTTATGCAGCACCCCAACTCACCCGTCCCCTTAAGCAAGCATAAGTTGGTTTTCTACATTTGACACCCTGTTCTGTTTTGTAATTCAGTTCTTGTGTAGCCAAGTTTACATTCCGTGTATTAGTGATATCTTATGATATTTCTTTTTCTGTGTGACTAATTTCACTTAGAATCATCGTACCTGAATCCACTCATTATGCTGCTACGGGCCTGTTGACATAGATTTCATTGCTGAGTGATATTGCATTGTACGTAAGTACCACAACTTCTTTATCCATTTTTCGCTTTCTGTGATATTGAACTTGTACCGTAAACGAGGTTCTTGTAAACAGAGCCGTCCCAAACTTTGGGGTGGCTGTGTCTTTTTGATTTTAATTTCCCTAAGCTATAGGACCATAAGTGGAAGTGCCCTAGGCTCTGTTGCTTTGTTTTTTGGATGTTTCAGGAAACACCATACACTTCTCCAGAGTGGCTGCTGGCAATTTACATCCCGCCCATCAGCATAACTAGGCTCCCAGTTCTCCATGGCCTGTCCTGCCTTTCTGGATTTTACACTTTTTTCAGATGGCCCTTTTGACCGGGGGGCAGTGAGACTTCATTGTAGTGCAGATTTCCTTTGCAAGCTTGCTTGGTTGGCCAAAAAGGGCGTATGCGTTTTTTCCTGAATATATTCAGGAAAAAACGCATACGCCCTTTTTGGCCAAGTGCATCATTGTGGACGTTCTGCCTCTTTTCCTATGCTTTACATGCAATTCCAGTCTACCTCCTGAAATCGGTTTCCTGCAATTCTGCCCCCCTTTCAACTCCTCTTGGCAGCCTTACTTCAATATATTTTTGGAAGATAGCTGTCCTTTATAACTCTGCAGGTTTGTGAATTACAGTGCCCCTGAGCTCCTTTCTTCAACTCGCTTTCTTGTGAGCTGGCCGCAACACCGCAGGATTGCTTCTGGTCCTAGTGTGGTTCCGGCATGGCACGCTGAGCCTTTGGTTAATTACTCTTCCTGGTGGGAAATGAGAGTTAAATTGGCCCGTCTGGACACCTCCACCTAGTCTCTCATTGGTTCTCCCTATTCCTGTTCATCTTCCACAGAAATTGCAAACTGGGCCAAACAGGAGGTTAAAGGCACTGACTCTCCAAGTGGGGAGAGTGTTAGTAAAGCGTCTGGAATGTTGCACCCGAGTACCAGGGAACGAAAACTGAGACACATTTGAACACATTTTCCGATCACACGGTGGATCATACTCTGGGTTCCACATGCATGTTTTAGCTGAAGGAAGAATCCCTTAAACAGGGAGAGTTGAGACCCATGGAATGGGTACCATGCAATATGATTTCAAAGGGTCTGCATTTGCTCACCGAACCTCAGCAATCCTATCACTGCTGCGTTTATGCCGCTGTACACACGCTTGATTCTCTTTCGGAGACATATAAATCCATAGGTTTTAAGATTCTTACTAGTCAGATATATTCTTAGGCGTTTAATACGAGGTGTTGAGTCCACTTCGTTGAGCAAGGAGTAGCTCTTGTCTATTACATATTTGGCTTATGGAACGGTATCTGTGCTCATTTCAATCTCTGGTTTTATGCAGCACCCCAACTCACCCGTCCCCTTAAGCAAGCATAAGTTGGTTTTCTACATTTGACACCCTGTTCTGTTTTGTAATTCAGTTCTTGTGTAGCCAAGTTTACATTCCGTGTATTAGTGATATCTTATGATGTTTCTTTTTCTGTGTGACTAATTTCACTTAGAATCATCGTACCTGAATCCACTCATTATGCTGCTATGGGCCTGATGACATAGATTTCATTGCTGAGTGATATTGCATTGTACGTAAGTACCACAATTTCTTTATCCATTTTTCGCTCTCTGTGATATTGAACTTGTACCGTAAACGAGGTTCTTGTAAACAGAGCCGTCCCAAACTTTGGGGTGGCTGTGTCTTTTTGATTTTAATTTCCCTAAGCTATAGGACCATAAGTGGAAGTGCCCTAGGCTCTGTTGCTTTGTTTTTTGGATGTTTCAGGAAACACCATACACTTCTCCAGAGTGGCTGCTGGCAATTTACATCCCGCCCATCAGCATAACTAGGCTCCCAGTTCTCCATGGCCTGTCCTGCCTTTCTGGATTTTACACTTTTTTCAGATGGCCCTTTTGACCGGGGGGCAGTGAGACTTCATTGTAGTGCAGATTTCCTTTGCAAGCTTGCTTGGTTGGCCAAAAAGGGCGTATGCGTTTTTCCCTGAATATATTCAGGAAAAAACGCATACGCCCTTTTTGGCCAAGTGTATCATTGTGGACGTTCTGCCTCTTTTCCTATGCTTTACATGCAATTCCAGTCTACCTCCTGAAAATGGTTTCCTGCAATTCTGCCCCGCTTTCAACTCCTCTTGGCAGCCTTACTTCAATATATTTTTGGAAGATAGCTGTCCTTTATAACTCTGCATGTTTGTGAATTACAGTGCCCCTGAGCTCCTTTCTTCAACTCGCTTTCTTGTGAGCTGGCCGCAACACCGCAGGATTGCTTCAGGCCCTAGTTTGGTTCCGGCACGGCATGCTGAGCCTTTGGTTAATTCCTCTTCCTGGTGGGAAATGAGAGTTAAATTTGCCCGTCCGGACACCTCCACCTAGTCTCTCATTGGTTCTCCCTATTCCTGTTCATTTTCCACAGAAATTGCAAACTGGGCCAAACAGGAGGTTAAAGGCACTGACTCTCCAAGTGGGGAGAGTGTTAGTAAAGCGTCTGGAATGTTGCACCCGAGTACCAGGGGACGAAAACTGAGACACATTTGAACACATTTCCCGATCACACGGTGGATCATACTCTGGGTTCCACATGCATGTTTTAGCTGAAGGAAGAATCCATTAAACCTGGAGAGTTGAGACCCATGGAATGGGTACCATGCAATATGACTTCAAAGGGTCTGCATTTGCTCACCGAACCTCAGCAATCCTATCACTGCTGCGTTTATGCCGCTGTACACACGCTTGATTCTCTTTCGGAGACATATAAATCCATAGGTTTTAAGATTCTTACTAGTCAGGTAGATCCTTAGGCGTTTAATATGGAGTGTTGAGTCCACTTCATTGAGCAAGGAGTAGCTCTTGTCTATTACATATTTGGCTTATGGAACGGTATCTGTGCTAATTTCAATCTCTGGTTTTATGCAGCACCCCAACTCACCCGTCCCCTTAAGCAAGCATAAGTTGGTTTTCTACATTTGACACCCTGTTCTGTTTTGTAATTCAGTTCTTGTGTAGCCAAGTTTACATTCCGTGTATTAGTGATATCTTATGATGTTTCTTTTTCTGTGTGACTAATTTCACTTAGAATCATCGTACCTGAATCCACTCATTATGCTGCTACGGGCCTGTTGACATAGATTTCATTGCTGAGTGATATTGCATTGTACGTAAGTACCACAATTTCTTTATCCATTTTTCGCTTTCTGTGATATTGAACTTCTACTGTAAACGAGGTTCTTGTAAACAGAGCCGTCCCAAACTTTGGGGTGGCTGTGTCTTTTTGATTTTAATTTCCCTAAGCTATAGGACAATAAGTGGAAGTGCCCTAGGCTCTGTTGCTTTGTTTTTTGGATGTTTCAGGAAACACCATACACTTCTCCAGAGTGGCTGCTGGCAATTTACATCCCGCCCATCAGCATAACTAGGCTCCCAGTTCTCCATGGCCTGTCCTGCCTTTCTGGATTTTACACTTTTTTCAGATGGCCCTTTTGACCGGGGGGCAGTGAGACTTCATTGTAGTGCAGATTTCCTTTGCAAGCTTGCTTGGTTGGCCAAAAAGGGCGTATGCGTTTTTTCCTGAATATATTCAGGAAAAAACGCATACGCCCTTTTTGGCCAAGTGCATCATTGTGGACGTTCTGCCTCTTTTCCTATGCTTTACATGCAATTCCAGTCTACCTCCTGAAATCGGTTTCCTGCAATTCTGCCCCCCTTTCAACTCCTCTTGGCAGCCTTACTTCAATATATTTTTGGAAGATAGCTGTCCTTTATAACTCTGCAGGTTTGTGAATTACAGTGCCCCTGAGCTCCTTTCTTCAACTCGCTTTCTTGTGAGCTGGCCGCAACACCGCAGGATTGCTTCTGGTCCTAGTGTGGTTCCGGCATGGCACGCTGAGCCTTTGGTTAATTCCTCTTCCTGGTTGGAAATGAGAGTTAAATTTGCCCGTCTGGACACCTCCACCTAGTCTCTCATTGGTTGTCCCTATTCCTGTTCATTTTCCACAGAAATTGCAAACTGGGCCAAACAGGAGGTTAAAGGCACTGACTCTCCAAGTGGGGAGAGTGTTAGTAAAGCGTCTGGAATGTTGCACCCGAGTACCAGGAAACGAAAATTGAGACACATTTGAACACGTTTTCCGATCACACGGTGGATCATACTCTGGGTTCCACATGCATGTTTTAGCTGAAGGAAGAATCCCTTAAACAGGGAGAGTTGAGACCCATGGAATGGGTACCATGCAATATGACTTCAAAGGGTCTGCATTTGCTCTCCGAACCTCAGCAATCCTATCACTGCTGCGTTTATGCCACTGTACAAACGCCTGATTCTCTTTCGGAGACATATAAATCCATAGGTTTTAAGATTCTTACTAGTCAGGTAGATTCTTACTAGTCAGGTATATTCTTACGCTTTTAATATGGGGTGTTGAGTCCACTTCGTTGAGCAAGGAGTAGCTCTTGTCTATTACATATTTGGCTTATGGAACGGTATCTCTGCTAATTTCAATCTCTGGTTTTATGCAGCACCCCAACTCACCCGTCCCCTTAAGCAAGCATAAGTTGGTTTTCTACATTTGACACCCTGTTCTGTTTTGTAATTCAGTTCTTGTGTAGCCAAGTTTACATTCCGTGTATTAGTGATATCTTATGATGTTTCTTTTTCTGTGTGACTAATTTCACTTAGAATCATCGTACCTGAATCCACTCATTATGCTGCTACGGGCCTGATGACATAGATTTCATTGCTGAGTGATATTGCATTGTACGTAAGTACCACAATTTCTTTATCCATTTTTCGCTTTCTGTGATATTGAACTTGTACCGTAAACGAGGTTCTTGTAAACAGAGCCGTCCCAAACTTTGGGGTGGCTGTGTCTTTTTGATTTTAATTTCCCTAAGCTATAGGACAATAAGTGGAAGTGCCCTAGGCTCTGTTGCTTTGTTTTTTGGATGTTTCAGGAAACACCATACACTTCTCCAGAGTGGCTGCTGGCAATTTACATCCCGCCCATCAGCATAACTAGGCTCCCAGTTCTCCATGGCCTGTCCTGCCTTTCTGGATTTTACACTTTTTTCAGATGGCCCTTTTGACCGGGGGGCAGTGAGACTTCATTGTAGTGCAGATTTCCTTTGCAAGCTTGCTTGGTTGGCCAAAAAGGGCGTATGCGTTTTTTCCTGAATATATTCAGGAAAAAACGCATACGCCCTTTTTGGCCAAGTGCATCATTGTGGACGTTCTGCCTCTTTTCCTATGCTTTACATGCAATTCCAGTCTACCTCCTGAAATCGGTTTCCTGCAATTCTGCCCCGCTTTCAACTCCTCTTGGCAGCCTTACTTCAATATATTTTTGGAAGATAGCTGTCCTTTATAACTCTGCAGGTTTGTGAATTACAGTGCCCCTGAGCTCCTTTCTTCAACTCACTTTCTTGTGAGCTGGCCGCAACACCGCAGGATTGCTTCTGGTCCTAGTGTGGTTCCGGCATGGCACGCTGAGCCTTTGGTTAATTCCTCTTCCTGGTTGGAAATGAGAGTTAAATTTGCCCGTCTGGACACCTCCACCTAGTCTCTCATTGGTTGTCCCTATTCCTGTTCATTTTCCACAGAAATTGCAAACTGGGCCAAACAGGAGGTTAAAGGCACTGACTCTCCAAGTGGGGAGAGTGTTAGTAAAGCGTCTGGAATGTTGCACCCGAGTACCAGGAAACGAAAATTGAGACACATTTGAACACGTTTTCCGATCACACGGTGGATCATACTCTGGGTTCCACATGCATGTTTTAGCTGAAGGAAGAATCCCTTAAACAGGGAGAGTTGAGACCCATGGAATGGGTACCATGCAATATGACTTCAAAGGGTCTGCATTTGCTCTCCGAACCTCAGCAATCTTATCACTGCTGCGTTTATGCCACTGTACAAACGCCTGATTCTCTTTCGGAGACATATAAATCCATAGGTTTTAAGATTCTTACTAGTCAGGTAGATTCTTACTAGTCAGGTATATTCTTACGCTTTTAATATGGGGTGTTGAGTCCACTTCGTTGAGCAAGGAGTAGCTCTTGTCTATTACATATTTGGCTTATGGAACGGTATCTCTGCTAATTTCAATCTCTGGTTTTATGCAGCACCCCAACTCACCCGTCCCCTTAAGCAAGCATAAGTTGGTTTTCTACATTTGACACCCTGTTCTGTTTTGTAATTCAGTTCTTGTGTAGCCAAGTTTACATTCCGTGTATTAGTGATATCTTATGATGTTTCTTTTTCTGTGTGACTAATTTCACTTAGAATCATCGTACCTGAATCCACTCATTATGCTGCTACGGGCCTGATGACATAGATTTCATTGCTGAGTGATATTGCATTGTACATAAGTACCACAACTTCTTTATCCATTTTTCGCTTTCTGTGATATTGAACTTGTTCGGTAAATGAGGTTCTTGTAAACAGAGCCGTCCCAAACTTTGGGGTGGCTGTGTCTTTTTGATTTTAATTTCCCTAAGCTATAGGACCATAAGTGGAAGTGCCCTAGGCTCTGTTGCTTTGTTTTTTGGATGTTTCAGGAAACACCATACACTTCTCCAGAGTGGCTGCTGGCAATTTACATCCCGCCCATCAGCATAACAAGGCTCCCAGTTCTCCATGGCCTGTCCTGCCTTTCTGGATTTTACACTTTTTTCAGATGGCCCTTTTGACCGGGGGGCAGTGAGACTTCATTGTAGTGCAGATTTCCTTTGCAAGCTTGCTTGGTTGGCCAAAAAGGGCGTATGCGTTTTTTCCTGAATATATTCAGGAAAAAACGCATACGCCCTTTTTGTCCAAGTGCATCATTGTGGACCTTCTGCCTCTTTTCCTATGCTTTAAATGCAATTCCAGTCTACCTCCTGAAATCGGTTTCCTGCAATTCTGCCCCGCTTTCAAGTCCTCTTGGCAGCCTTACTTCAGTATATTTTTGGACGATAGCTGTCATTTATAACTCTGCAGGTTTGTGAATTACAGTGCCCCTGAGCTCCTTTCTTCAACTCGCTTTCTTGTGAGCTGGCCGCAACACCGCAGGATTGCTTCAGGCCCTAATCTGGTTCCGGCACGGCACGCTGAGCCTTTGGTTAATTCTTCTTCCTGGTGGGAAATGAGAGTTAAATTTGCCCGTCCAGACACCTCCACCTAGTCTCTCATTGGTTCTCCCTATTCCTATTCACCTTCCTCAGAAATTGCAAATGGGCCAAACAGGAGGTTAAAGGCACTGACTCTCCAAGTCGGGAGAGTGTTAGTAAAGCGTGTGGAATGTTGCACCCGAGTACCAGGGGACGAAAACTGAGACACATTTGAACACGTTTTCCGATCACATGGTGGATCATACTCTAGGTTCCACATGCATGTTTTAGCTGAAGGAAGAATCCCTTAAACCTGGAGAGTTGAGACCCATGGAATGGGTACCATGCAATATGACTTCAAAGGGTCTGCATTTGCTCACCAAACCTCACCAATCCTATCACTGCTGCGTTTATGCCGCTGTACACACGCTTGATTCTCTTTTGGAGACATATAAATCCATAGGTTTTAAGATTCTTACTAGTCAGGTAGATTCTTACTAGTCAGGTATATTCTTAGGCGTTTAATATGGAGTGTTGAGTCCACTTCGTTGAGCAAGGAGTAGCTCTTGTCTATTACATATTTGGCTTATGGAACGGTATCTGTGCTCATTTCAATCTCTGGTTTTATGCAGCACCCCAACTCACCCGTCCCCTTAAGCAAGCATAAGTTGGTTTTCTACATTTGACACCCTGTTCTGTTTTGTAATTCAGTTCTTGTGTAGCCAAGTTTACATTCCGTGTATTAGTGATATCTTATGATGTTTCTTTTTCTGTGTGACTAATTTCACTTAGAATCATCGTACCTGTATCCACTCATTATGCTGCTATGGGCCTGATGACATAGATTTCATTGCTGAGTGATATTGCATTGTACGTAAGTACCACAATTTCTTTATCCATTTTTCGCTCTCTGTGATATTGAACTTGTACCGTAAACGAGGTTCTTGTAAACAGAGCCGTCCCAAACTTTGGGGTGGCTGTGTCTTTTTGATTTTAATTTCCCTAAGCTATAGGACCATAAGTGGAAGTGCCCTAGGCTCTGTTGCTTTGTTTTTTGGATGTTTCAGGAAACACCATACACTTCTCCAGAGTGGCTGCTGGCAATTTACATCCCGCCCATCAGCATAACTAGGCTCCCAGTTCTCCATGGCCTGTCCTGCCTTTCTGGATTTTACACTTTTTTCAGATGGCCCTTTTGACCGGGGGGCAGTGAGACTTCATTGTAGTGCAGATTTCCTTTGCAAGCTTGCTTGGTTGGCCAAAAAGGGCGTATGCGTTTTTCCCTGAATATATTCAGGAAAAAACGCATACGCCCTTTTTGGCCAAGTGTATCATTGTGGACGTTCTGCCTCTTTTCCTATGCTTTACATGCAATTCCAGTCTACCTCCTGAAAATGGTTTCCTGCAATTCTGCCCCGCTTTCAACTCCTCTTGGCAGCCTTACTTCAATATATTTTTGGAAGATAGCTGTCCTTTATAACTCTGCATGTTTGTGAATTACAGTGCCCCTGAGCTCCTTTCTTCAACTCGCTTTCTTGTGAGCTGGCCGCAACACCGCAGGATTGCTTCAGGCCCTAGTTTGGTTCCGGCACGGCATGCTGAGCCTTTGGTTAATTCCTCTTCCTGGTGGGAAATGAGAGTTACATTTGCCCGTCCGGACACCTCCACCTAGTCTCTCATTGGTTCTCCCTATTCCTGTTCATTTTCCACAGAAATTGCAAACTGGGCCAAACAGGAGGTTAAAGGCACTGACTCTCCAAGTGGGGAGAGTGTTAGTAAAGCGTCTGGAATGTTGCACCCGAGTACCAGGGGACGAAAACTGAGACACATTTGAACACGTTTCCCGATCACACGGTGGATCATACTCTGGGTTCCACATGCATGTTTTAGCTGAAGGAAGAATCCATTAAACCTGGAGAGTTGAGACCCATGGAATGGGTACCATGCAATATGACTTCAAAGGGTCTGCATTTGCTCACCGAACCTCAGCAATCCTATCACTGCTGCGTTTATGCCGCTGTACACACGCTTGATTCTCTTTCGGAGACATATAAATCCATAGGTTTTAAGATTCTTACTAGTCAGGTAGATCCTTAGGCGTTTAATATGGAGTGTTGAGTCCACTTCATTGAGCAAGGAGTAGCTCTTGTCTATTACATATTTGGCTTATGGAACGGTATCTGTGCTAATTTCAATCTCTGGTTTTATGCAGCACCCCAACTCACCCGTCCCCTTAAGCAAGCATAAGTTGGTTTTCTACATTTGACACCCTGTTCTGTTTTGTAATTCAGTTCTTGTGTAGCCAAGTTTACATTCCGTGTATTAGTGATATCTTATGATGTTTCTTTTTCTGTGTGACTAATTTCACTTAGAATCATCGTACCTGAATCCACTCATTATGCTGCTACGGGCCTGTTGACATAGATTTCATTGCTGAGTGATATTGCATTGTACGTAAGTACCACAATTTCTTTATCCATTTTTCGCTTTCTGTGATATTGAACTTCTACCGTAAACGAGGTTCTTGTAAACAGAGCCGTCCCAAACTTTGGGGTGGCTGTGTCTTTTTGATTTTAATTTCCCTAAGCTATAGGACAATAAGTGGAAGTGCCCTAGGCTCTGTTGCTTTGTTTTTTGGATGTTTCAGGAAACACCATACACTTCTCCAGAGTGGCTGCTGGCAATTTACATCCCGCCCATCAGCATAACTAGGCTCCCAGTTCTCCATGGCCTGTCCTGCCTTTCTGGATTTTACACTTTTTTCAGATGGCCCTTTTGACCGGGGGCCAGTGAGACTTCATTGTAGTGCAGATTTCCTTTGCAAGCTTGCTTGGTTGGCCAAAAAGGGCGTATGCGTTTTTTCCTGAATATATTCAGGAAAAAACGCATACGCCCTTTTTGGCCAAGTGCATCATTGTGGACGTTCTGCCTCTTTTCCTATGCTTTACATGCAATTCCAGTCTACCTCCTGAAATCGGTTTCCTGCAATTCTGCCCCCCTTTCAACTCCTCTTGGCAGCCTTACTTCAATATATTTTTGGAAGATAGCTGTCCTTTATAACTCTGCAGGTTTGTGAATTACAGTGCCCCTGAGCTCCTTTCTTCAACTCGCTTTCTTGTGAGCTGGCCGCAACACCGCAGGATTGCTTCTGGTCCTAGTGTGGTTCCGGCATGGCACGCTGAGCCTTTGGTTAATTCCTCTTCCTGGTTGGAAATGAGAGTTTAATTTGCCCGTCTGGACACCTCCACCTAGTCTCTCATTGGTTGTCCCTATTCCTGTTCATTTTCCACAGAAATTGCAAACTGGGCCAAACAGGAGGTTAAAGGCACTGACTCTCCAAGTGGGGAGAGTGTTAGTAAAGCGTCTGGAATGTTGCACCCGAGTACCAGGAAACGAAAATTGAGACACATTTGAACACGTTTTCCGATCACACGGTGGATCATACTCTGGGTTCCACATGCATGTTTTAGCTGAAGGAAGAATCCCTTAAACAGGGAGAGTTGAGACCCATGGAATGGGTACCATGCAATATGACTTCAAAGGGTCTGCATTTGCTCTCCGAACCTCAGCAATCTTATCACTGCTGCGTTTATGCCACTGTACAAACGCCTGATTCTCTTTCGGAGACATATAAATCCATAGGTTTTAAGATTCTTACTAGTCAGGTAGATTCTTACTAGTCAGGTATATTCTTACGCTTTTAATATGGGGTGTTGAGTCCACTTCGTTGAGCAAGGAGTAGCTCTTGTCTATTACATATTTGGCTTATGGAACGGTATCTCTGCTAATTTCAATCTCTGGTTTTATGCAGCACCCCAACTCACCCGTCCCCTTAAGCAAGCATAAGTTGGTTTTCTACATTTGACACCCTGTTCTGTTTTGTAATTCAGTTCTTGTGTAGCCAAGTTTACATTCCGTGTATTAGTGATATCTTATGATGTTTCTTTTTCTGTGTGACTAATTTCACTTAGAATCATCGTACCTGAATCCACTCATTATGCTGCTACGGGCCTGATGACATAGATTTCATTGCTGAGTGATATTGCATTGTACATAAGTACCACAACTTCTTTATCCATTTTTCGCTTTCTGTGATATTGAACTTGTTCGGTAAATGAGGTTCTTGTAAACAGAGCCGTCCCAAACTTTGGGGTGGCTGTGTCTTTTTGATTTTAATTTCCCTAAGCTATAGGACCATAAGTGGAAGTGCCCTAGGCTCTGTTGCTTTGTTTTTTGGATGTTTCAGGAAACACCATACACTTCTCCAGAGTGGCTGCTGGCAATTTACATCCCGCCCATCAGCATAACAAGGCTCCCAGTTCTCCATGGCCTGTCCTGCCTTTCTGGATTTTACACTTTTTTCAGATGGCCCTTTTGACCGGGGGGCAGTGAGACTTCATTGTAGTGCAGATTTCCTTTGCAAGCTTGCTTGGTTGGCCAAAAAGGGCGTATGCGTTTTTTCCTGAATATATTCAGGAAAAAACGCATACGCCCTTTTTGTCCAAGTGCATCATTGTGGACCTTCTGCCTCTTTTCCTATGCTTTAAATGCAATTCCAGTCTACCTCCTGAAATCGGTTTCCTGCAATTCTGCCCCGCTTTCAAGTCCTCTTGGCAGCCTTACTTCAGTATATTTTTGGACGATAGCTGTCATTTATAACTCTGCAGGTTTGTGAATTACAGTGCCCCTGAGCTCCTTTCTTCAACTCGCTTTCTTGTGAGCTGGCCGCAACACCGCAGGATTGCTTCAGGCCCTAATCTGGTTCCGGCACGGCACGCTGAGCCTTTGGTTAATTCTTCTTCCTGGTGGGAAATGAGAGTTAAATTTGCCCGTCCAGACACCTCCACCTAGTCTCTCATTGGTTCTCCCTATTCCTATTCACCTTCCTCAGAAATTGCAAATGGGCCAAACAGGAGGTTAAAGGCACTGACTCTCCAAGTCGGGAGAGTGTTAGTAAAGCGTGTGGAATGTTGCACCCGAGTACCAGGGGACGAAAACTGAGACACATTTGAACACGTTTTCCGATCACATGGTGGATCATACTCTAGGTTCCACATGCATGTTTTAGCTGAAGGAAGAATCCCTTAAACCTGGAGAGTTGAGACCCATGGAATGGGTACCATGCAATATGACTTCAAAGGGTCTGCATTTGCTCACCAAACCTCACCAATCCTATCACTGCTGCGTTTATGCCGCTGTACACACGCTTGATTCTCTTTTGGAGACATATAAATCCATAGGTTTTAAGATTCTTACTAGTCAGGTAGATTCTTACTAGTCAGGTATATTCTTAGGCGTTTAATATGGAGTGTTGAGTCCACTTCGTTGAGCAAGGAGTAGCTCTTGTCTATTACATATTTGGCTTATGGAACGGTATCTGTGCTCATTTCAATCTCTGGTTTTATGCAGCACCCCAACTCACCCGTCCCCTTAAGCAAGCATAAGTTGGTTTTCTACATTTGACACCCTGTTCTGTTTTGTAATTCAGTTCTTGTGTAGCCAAGTTTACATTCCGTGTATTAGTGATATCTTATGATGTTTCTTTTTCTGTGTGACTAATTTCACTTAGAATCATCGTACCTGTATCCACTCATTATGCTGCTATGGGCCTGATGACATAGATTTCATTGCTGAGTGATATTGCATTGTACGTAAGTACCACAATTTCTTTATCCATTTTTCGCTCTCTGTGATATTGAACTTGTACCGTAAACGAGGTTCTTGTAAACAGAGCCGTCCCAAACTTTGGGGTGGCTGTGTCTTTTTGATTTTAATTTCCCTAAGCTATAGGACCATAAGTGGAAGTGCCCTAGGCTCTGTTGCTTTGTTTTTTGGATGTTTCAGGAAACACCATACACTTCTCCAGAGTGGCTGCTGGCAATTTACATCCCGCCCATCAGCATAACTAGGCTCCCAGTTCTCCATGGCCTGTCCTGCCTTTCTGGATTTTACACTTTTTTCAGATGGCCCTTTTGACCGGGGGGCAGTGAGACTTCATTGTAGTGCAGATTTCCTTTGCAAGCTTGCTTGGTTGGCCAAAAAGGGCGTATGCGTTTTTCCCTGAATATATTCAGGAAAAAACGCATACGCCCTTTTTGGCCAAGTGTATCATTGTGGACGTTCTGCCTCTTTTCCTATGCTTTACATGCAATTCCAGTCTACCTCCTGAAAATGGTTTCCTGCAATTCTGCCCCGCTTTCAACTCCTCTTGGCAGCCTTACTTCAATATATTTTTGGAAGATAGCTGTCCTTTATAACTCTGCATGTTTGTGAATTACAGTGCCCCTGAGCTCCTTTCTTCAACTCGCTTTCTTGTGAGCTGGCCGCAACACCGCAGGATTGCTTCAGGCCCTAGTTTGGTTCCGGCACGGCATGCTGAGCCTTTGGTTAATTCCTCTTCCTGGTGGGAAATGAGAGTTACATTTGCCCGTCCGGACACCTCCACCTAGTCTCTCATTGGTTCTCCCTATTCCTGTTCATTTTCCACAGAAATTGCAAACTGGGCCAAACAGGAGGTTAAAGGCACTGACTCTCCAAGTGGGGAGAGTGTTAGTAAAGCGTCTGGAATGTTGCACCCGAGTACCAGGGGACGAAAACTGAGACACATTTGAACACGTTTCCCGATCACACGGTGGATCATACTCTGGGTTCCACATGCATGTTTTAGCTGAAGGAAGAATCCATTAAACCTGGAGAGTTGAGACCCATGGAATGGGTACCATGCAATATGACTTCAAAGGGTCTGCATTTGCTCACCGAACCTCAGCAATCCTATCACTGCTGCGTTTATGCCGCTGTACACACGCTTGATTCTCTTTCGGAGACATATAAATCCATAGGTTTTAAGATTCTTACTAGTCAGGTAGATCCTTAGGCGTTTAATATGGAGTGTTGAGTCCACTTCATTGAGCAAGGAGTAGCTCTTGTCTATTACATATTTGGCTTATGGAACGGTATCTGTGCTAATTTCAATCTCTGGTTTTATGCAGCACCCCAACTCACCCGTCCCCTTAAGCAAGCATAAGTTGGTTTTCTACATTTGACACCCTGTTCTGTTTTGTAATTCAGTTCTTGTGTAGCCAAGTTTACATTCCGTGTATTAGTGATATCTTATGATGTTTCTTTTTCTGTGTGACTAATTTCACTTAGAATCATCGTACCTGAATCCACTCATTATGCTGCTACGGGCCTGTTGACATAGATTTCATTGCTGAGTGATATTGCATTGTACGTAAGTACCACAATTTCTTTATCCATTTTTCGCTTTCTGTGATATTGAACTTCTACCGTAAACGAGGTTCTTGTAAACAGAGCCGTCCCAAACTTTGGGGTGGCTGTGTCTTTTTGATTTTAATTTCCCTAAGCTATAGGACAATAAGTGGAAGTGCCCTAGGCTCTGTTGCTTTGTTTTTTGGATGTTTCAGGAAACACCATACACTTCTCCAGAGTGGCTGCTGGCAATTTACATCCCGCCCATCAGCATAACTAGGCTCCCAGTTCTCCATGGCCTGTCCTGCCTTTCTGGATTTTACACTTTTTTCAGATGGCCCTTTTGACCGGGGGCCAGTGAGACTTCATTGTAGTGCAGATTTCCTTTGCAAGCTTGCTTGGTTGGCCAAAAAGGGCGTATGCGTTTTTTCCTGAATATATTCAGGAAAAAACGCATACGCCCTTTTTGGCCAAGTGCATCATTGTGGACGTTCTGCCTCTTTTCCTATGCTTTACATGCAATTCCAGTCTACCTCCTGAAATCGGTTTCCTGCAATTCTGCCCCCCTTTCAACTCCTCTTGGCAGCCTTACTTCAATATATTTTTGGAAGATAGCTGTCCTTTATAACTCTGCAGGTTTGTGAATTACAGTGCCCCTGAGCTCCTTTCTTCAACTCGCTTTCTTGTGAGCTGGCCGCAACACCGCAGGATTGCTTCTGGTCCTAGTGTGGTTCCGGCATGGCACGCTGAGCCTTTGGTTAATTCCTCTTCCTGGTTGGAAATGAGAGTTTAATTTGCCCGTCTGGACACCTCCACCTAGTCTCTCATTGGTTGTCCCTATTCCTGTTCATTTTCCACAGAAATTGCAAACTGGGCCAAACAGGAGGTTAAAGGCACTGACTCTCCAAGTGGGGAGAGTGTTAGTAAAGCGTCTGGAATGTTGCACCCGAGTACCAGGAAACGAAAATTGAGACACATTTGAACACGTTTTCCGATCACACGGTGGATCATACTCTGGGTTCCACATGCATGTTTTAGCTGAAGGAAGAATCCCTTAAACAGGGAGAGTTGAGACCCATGGAATGGGTACCATGCAATATGACTTCAAAGGGTCTGCATTTGCTCTCCGAACCTCAGCAATCCTATCACTGCTGCGTTTATGCCACTGTACAAACGCCTGATTCTCTTTCGGAGACATATAAATCCATAGGTTTTAAGATTCTTACTAGTCAGGTAGATTCTTACTAGTCAGGTATATTCTTAGGCTTTTAATATGGGGTGTTGAGTCCACTTCGTTGAGCAAGGAGTAGCTCTTGTCTATTACATATTTGGCTTATGGAATGGTATCTCTGCTAATTTCAGTCTCTGGTTTTATGCAGCACCCCAACTCACCCGTCCCCTTAAGCAAGCATAAGTTGGTTTTCTACATTTGACACCCTGTTCTGTTTTGTAATTCAGTTCTTGTGTAGCCAAGTTTACATTCCGTGTATTAGTGATATCTTATGATGTTTCTTTTTCTGTGTGACTAATTTCACTTAGAATCATCGTACCTGAATCCACTCATTATGCTGCTACGGGCCTGATGACATAGATTTCATTGCTGAGTGATATTGCATTGTACATAAGTACCACAACTTCTTTATCCATTTTTCGCTTTCTGTGATATTGAACTTGTTCGGTAAACGAGGTTCTTGTAAACAGAGCCGTCCCAAACTTTGGGGTGGCTGTGTCTTTTTGATTTTAATTTCCCTAAGCTATAGGACCATAAGTGGAAGTGCCCTAGGCTCTGTTGCTTTGTTTTTTGGATGTTTCAGGAAACACCATACACTTCTCCAGAGTGGCTGCTGGCAATTTACATCCCGCCCATCAGCATAACAAGGCTCCCAGTTCTCCATGGCCTGTCCTGCCTTTCTGGATTTTACACTTTTTTCAGATGGCCCTTTTGACCGGGGGGCAGTGAGACTTCATTGTAGTGCAGATTTCCTTTGCAAGCTTGCTTGGTTGGCCAAAAAGGGCGTATGCGTTTTTTCCTGAATATATTCAGGAAAAAACGCATACGCCCTTTTTGGCCAAGTGCATCATTGTGGACGTTCTGCCTCTTTTCCTATGCTTTACATGCAATTCCAGTGCACCTCCAGAAATCGGTTTCCTGCAATTCTGCCCCGCTTTCAACTCCTCTTGGCAGCCTTACTTCAATATATTTTTGGAAGATAGCTGTCATTTATAACTCTGCAGGTTTGTGAATTACAGTGCCCCTGAGCTCCTTTCTTCAACTCGCTTTCTTGTGAGCTGGCCGCAACACCGCAGGATTGCTTCAGGCCCTAATCTGGTTCCGGCACGGCACGCTGAGCCTTTGGTTAATTCCTCTTCCTGGTGGGAAATGAGAGTTAAATTTGCCCGTCCAGTCACCTCCAGCTAGTCTCTCATTGGTTCTCCCTATTCCTGTTCATCTTCCGCAGAAATTGCAAACTGGGCCAAACAGGAGGTTAAAGGCACTGACTCTCCAAGTCGGGAGAGTGTTAGTAAAGCGTCTGGAATGTTGCACCCGAGTACCAGGGGACGAGAACTGAGACATATTGGAACATGTCTCCCGATCACACGGTTGATCATACTCTGGGTTCCACGTGCATGTTTTACCTGAAGGAAGAATCCCTTAAACCTGGAGAGTTGAGACCCGTGGAATGGGTACCATGCAATATGACTTCAAAGGGTCTTCATTTGCTCACCGAACCTCTCCAATCCTATCACTGCTGCGTTTATGCCCCTGTACACACGCTTGATTTTCTTTCAGAGACATAGCAATCCATAGGTTTTAAGATACTTACTAGTCAGGTACATTCTTAGGCGTTTAATATGGGGTGTTGAGTCCATTTCGTTGAGCAAGGAGTAGTTCTTGTCTATTCCATATTTGGCTTAAGGAGCTTTATCTGTGCTCATTTCAATCTCTGGTTTGATGCAGCACCCCAACTCACCTTTCCCCTTAAGCAAGCATAAGTTGGTTTTCTAAATTTGAGACCCTGTTCTGTTTTGTAATCCAGTTCCTGTGTAGCCAAGTTTACATTCCGTGTATTAGTGATATCTTATGATGTTTCTTTTTCTGTGTGACTTATTTCAGTTAGAATCATCATACCTGAATCCACTCATTATGCTGCTACGGGCCTGATGACATAGATTTCATTGCTGAGTGATATTGCATTGTACGTAAGTACCACAACTTCTTTATCCATTATTCACTTTCTGCGATATTGAACTTGTTCCGTAAACGAGGTTCTTGTAAACAGAGCCGTCCCAAACTTTGGGGTGGCTGTGTCTTTTTGATTTTAATTTCCCTAAGCTATAGGACCATAAGTGGAAGTGCCCTAGGCTCTGTTGCTTTGTTTTTTAGATGTTTCAGGAAACACCATACACCTCTCCGGAGTGGCTCTTGGCAATTTACATCCCGCCCATCAGCATAACAAGGCTCCCAGTTCTCCATGGCCTGTCCTCCCTTTCTGGATTTTACACTTTTTTCAGATGGCCCTTTTGACCGGGGGGAAGTGAGACTTCATTGTAGTGCAGATTTCCTTTGCAAGCTTGCTTGGTTGGCCAAAAAGGGCGTATGCGTTTTTTCCTGAATATATTCAGGAATATATTCTGGAATATATTCAGGAATATATTCAGGAAAAAACGCATACGCCCTTTTTGGCCAAGTGCATCATTGTGGACGTTCTGCCTCTTTTCCTATGCTTTAAATGCAATTCCAGTCTACCTCCTGAAATCGGTTTCCTGCAATTCTGCCCCGCTTTCAAGTCCTCTTGGCAGCCTTACTTCAGTATATTTTTGGACGATAGCTGTCATTTATAACTCTGCAGGTTTGTGAATTACAGTGCCCCTGAGCTCCTTTCTTCAACTCGCTTTCTTGTGAGCTGGCCGCAACACCGCAGGATTGCTTCAGGCCCTAATCTGGTTCCCGCACGGCACGCTGAGCCTTTGGTTAATTCCTCTTCCTGGTGGGAAATGAGAGTTAAATTTGCCCGTCCAGACACCTCCAGCTAGTCTCTCATTGGTTCTCCCTATTCCTGTTCATCTTCCGCAGAAATTGCAAACTGGGCCAAACAGGAGGTTAAAGGCACTGACTCTCCACGTCGGGAGAGTGTTAGTAAAGCGTCTGGAATGTTGCACCCGAGTACCAGGGGACGAGAACTGAGACATATTGGAACATGTCTCCTGATCACACGGGTGATCATACTCTGGGTTCCACGTGCATGTTTTACCTGAAGGCAGAATCCCTTAAACCTGGAGAGTTGAGACCCGTGGAATGGGTACCATGCAATATGACTTCAAAGGGTCTTCATTTGCTCACCGAACCTCTCCAATCCTATCACTGCTGCGTTTATGCCCCTGTACACACGCTTGATTTTCTTTCAGAGACATAGCAATTCATAGGTTTTAAGATACTTACTAGTCAGGTACATTCTTAGGCGTTTAATATGGGGTGTTGAGTCCATTTCGTTGAGCAAGGAGTAGTTCTTGTCTATTCCATATTTGGCTTAAGGAACTTTATCTGTGTTCATTTAAATCTCTGGTTTTATGCAGCACCCCAACTCACCTTTCCCCTTAAGCAAGCATAAGTTGGTTTTCTAAATTTGAGACCCTGTTCTGTTTTGTAATCCAGTTCCTGTGTAGCCAAGTTTACATTCCGTGTATTAGTGATATCTTATAATGTTTCTTTTTCTGTGTGACTTATTTCAGTTAGAATCATCATACCTGAATCCACTCATTATGCTGCTATGGGCCTGATGACATAGATTTCATTGCTGAGTGATATTGCATTGTACGTAAGTACCACAACTTCTTTATCCATTTTTCACTTTCTGCGATATTGAACTTGTACCGTAAACGAGGTTCTTGTAAACAGAGCCGTCCCAAACTTTGGGGTGGCTGTGTCTTTTTGATTTTAATTTCCCTAAGCTATAGGACCATAAGTGGAAGTGCCCTAGGCTCTGTTGCTTTGTTTTTTAGATGTTTCAGGAAACACCATACACCTCTCCCGAGTGGCTGTTGGCAATTTACATCCCGCCCATCAGCATAACAAGGCTCCCAGTTCTCCATGGCCTGTCCTGCCTTTCTGGATTTTACACTTTTTTCAGATGGCCCTTTTGACCGGGGGGAAGTGAGACTTCATTGTAGTGCAGATTTCCTTTGCAAGCTTGCTTGGTTGGCCAGAAAGGGCGTATGCGTTTTTTCCTGAATATATTCAGGAAAAAACGCATACGCCCTTTTTGGCCAAGTGCATCATTGTGGACGTTCTGCCTCTTTTCCTATGCTTTAAATGCAATTCCAGTCTACCTCCTGAAATCGGTTTCCTGCAATTCTGCCCCGCTTTCAAGTCCTCTTGGCAGCCTTACTTCAGTATATTTTTGGACGATAGCTGTCATTTATAACTCTGCAGGTTTGTGAATTACAGTGCCCCTGAGCTCCTTTCTTCAACTCGCTTTCTTGTGAGCTGGCCGCAACACCGCAGGATTGCTTCAGGCCCTAATCTGGTTCCGGCACGGCACGCTGAGCCTTTGGTTAATTCCTCTTCCTGGTGGGAAATGAGAGTTAAATTTGCCCGTCCAGACACCTCCAGCTAGTCTCTCATTGGTTCTCCCTATTCCTGTTCATCTTCCGCAGAAATTGCAAACTGGGCCAAACAGGAGGTTAAAGGCACTGACTCTCCAAGTCGGGAGAGTGTTAGTAAAGCGTCTGGAATGTTGCACCCGAGTACCAGGGGACGAGAACTGAGACATATTGGAACACGTCTCCCGATCACACGGTTGATCATACTCTGGGTTCCACGTGCATGTTTTAGCTGAAGGAAGAATCCCTTAAACCTGGAGAGTTGAGACCCGTGGAATGGGTACCATGCAATATGACTTCAAAGGGTCTTCATTTGCTCACCGAACCTCTCCAATCCTATCACTGCTGCGTTTGTGCCCCTGTACACACGCTTGATTTTCTTTCAGAGACATAGCAATCCATAGGTTTTAAGATACTTACTAGTCAGGTACATTCTTAGGCGTTTAATATGGGGTGTTGAGTCCATTTCGTTGAGCAAGGAGTAGTTCTTGTCTATTCTATATTTGGCTTAAGGAACTTTATCTGTGCTCATTTCAATCTCTGGTTTGATGCAGCACCCCAACTCACCTTTCCCCTTAAGCAAGCATAAGTTGGTTTTCTAAATTTGAGACCCTGTTCTGTTTTGTAATCCAGTTCCTGTGTAGCCAAGTTTACATCCCGTGTATTAGTGATATCTTATGATGTTTCTTTTTCTGTGTGACTTATTTCAGTTAGAATCATCATACCTGAATCCACTCATTATGCTGCTACGGGCCTGATGACATAGATTTCATTGCTGAGTGATATTGCATTGTACGTAAGTACCACAACTTCTTTATCCATTTTTCACTTTCTGCGATATTGAACTTGTACCGTAAACGAGGTTCTTGTAAACAGAGCCGTCCCAAACTTTGGGGTGGCTGTGTCTTTTTGATTTTAATTTCCCTAAGCTATAGGACCATAAGTGGAAGTGCCCTAGGCTCTGTTGCTTTGTTTTTTAGATGTTTCAGGAAACACCATACACCTCTCCGGAGTGGCTCTTGGCAATTTACATCCCGCCCATCAGCATAACAAGGCTCCCAGTTCTCCATGGCCTGTCCTGCCTTTCTGGATTTTACACTTTTTTCAGATGGCCCTTTTGACCGGGGGGAAGTGAGACTTCATTGTAGTGTAGATTTCCTTTGCAAGCTTGCTTGGTTGGCCAAAAAGGGCGTATGCGTTTTTTCCTGAATATATTCAGGAAAAAACGCATACGCCCTTTTTGGCCAAGTGCATCATTGTGGACGTTCTGCCTCTTTTCCTATGCTTTAAATGCAATTCCAGTCTACCTCCTGAAATCGGTTTCCTGCAATTCTGCCCCGCTTTCAAGTCCTCTTGGCAGCCTTACTTCAGTATATTTTCGGACGATAGCTGTCATTTATAACTCTGCAGGTTTGTGAATTACAGTGCCCCTGAGCTCCTTTCTTCAACTCGCTTTCTTGTGAGCTGGCCGCAACACCACAGGATTGCTTCAGGCCCTAATCTGGTTCCGGCACGGCACGCTGAGCCTTTGGTTAATTCCTCTTCCTGGTGGGAAATGAGAGTTAAATTTGCCCGTCCAGACACCTCCAGCTAGTCTCTCATTGGTTCTCCCTATTCCTGTTCATCTTCCGCAGAAATTGCAAACTGGGCCAAACAGGAGGTTAAAGGCACTGACTCTCCAAGTCGGGAGAGTGTTAGTAAAGCGTCTGGAATGTTGCACCCGAGTACCAGGGGACGAGAACTGAGACATATTGGAACACGTCTCCCGATCACACGGTTGATCATACTCTGGGTTCCACGTGCATGTTTTAGCTGAAGGAAGAATCCCTTAAACCTGGAGAGTTGAGACCCGTGGAATGGGTACCATGCAATATGACTTCAAAGGGTCTTCATTTGCTCACCGAACCTCTCCAATCCTATCACTGCTGCGTTTATGCCCCTGTACACACGCTTGATTTTCTTTCAGACACATAGCAATCCATAGGTTTTAAGATACTTACTAGTCAGGTACATTCTTAGGCGTTTAATATGGGGTGTTGAGTCCATTTCGTTGAGCAAGGAGTAGTTCTTGTCTATTCCATATTTGGCTTAAGGAACTTTATCTGTGCTCATTTCAATCTCTGGTTTTATGCAGCACCCCAACTCACCTTTCCCCTTAAGCAAGCATAAGTTGGTTTTCTAAATTTGAGACCCTGTTCTGTTTTGTAATCCAGTTCCTGTGTAGCCAAGTTTACATCCCGTGTATTAGTGATATCTTATGATGTTTCTTTTTCTGTGTGACTTATTTCAGTTAGAATCATCATACCTGAATCCACTCATTATGCTGCTACGGGCCTGATGACATAGATTTCATTGCTGAGTGATATTGCATTGTACGTAAGTACCACAACTTCTTTATCCATTTTTCACTTTCTGCGATATTGAACTTGTACCGTAAACGAGGTTCTTGTAAACAGAGCCGTCCCAAACTTTGGGGTGGCTGTGTCTTTTTGATTTTAATTTCCCTAAGCTATAGGACCATAAGTGGAAGTGCCCTAGGCTCTGTTGCTTTGTTTTTTAGATGTTTCAGGAAACACCATACACCTCTCCCGAGTGGCTGTTGGCAATTTACATCCCGCCCATCAGCATAACTAGGCTCCCAGTTCTCCATGGCCTGTCCTGCCTTTCTGGATTTTACACTTTTTTCAGATGGCCCTTTTGACCGGGGGGCAGTGAGACTTCATTGTAGTGCAGATTTCCTTTGCAAGCTTGCTTGGTTGGCCAAAACGGGCGTATGCGTTTTTTCCTGAATATATTCAGGAAAAAATGCATACGCCCTTTTTGGCCAAGTGCATCATTGTGGACGTTCTGCCTCTTTTCCTATGCTTTACATGCAATTCCAGTGTACCTCCTGAAATCGGTTTCTTGCAATTCTGCCCCGCTTTCAACTCCTCTTGGCAGCCTAATTCAATATATTTTTGGAAGATAGCTGTCATTTATAACTCTGCAGGTTTGTGAATTACAGTGCCCCTGAGCTCCTTTCTTCAACTCGCTTTCTTGAGAGCTGGCCGCAACACCTCAGGATTGCTTCAGGCCCTAGTTTGGTTCCGGCACGGCATGCTGAGCCTTTGGTTAATTCCTCTTCCTGGTGGGAAATGAGAGTTAAATTTGCCGGTCCGGACACCTCCACCTAATCTCTCATTGGTTCTCCCTATTCCTGTTCATCTTCCGCAGAAATTGCTAACTGGGCCAAACAGGAAGTTAAAGGCACTGACTCTCGAAGTGGGGAGAGTGTTAGTAAAGCGTCTGGAATGTTGCACCCGAGTACCAGGGGACGAAAACTGAGACACATTTGAACACGTTTTCCGATCACATGGTGGATCATACTCTAGGTTCCACATGCATGTTTTAGCTGAAGGAAGAATCCCTTAAACCTGGAGAGTTGAGACCCATGGAATGGGTACCATGCAATATGACTTCAAAGGGTCTGCATTTGCTCACCAAACCTCACCAATCCTATCACTGCTGCGTTTATGCCGCTGTACACACGCTTGATTCTCTTTTGGAGACATATAAATCCATAGGTTTTAAGATTCTTACTAGTCAGGTAGATTCTTACTAGTCAGGTATATTCTTAGGCGTTTAATATGGAGTGTTGAGTCCACTTCGTTGAGCAAGGAGTAGCTCTTGTCTATTACATATTTGGCTTATGGAACGGTATCTGTGCTAATTTCAATCTCTGGTTTTATGCAGCACCCCAACTCACCCGTCCCCTTAAGCAAGCATAAGTTGGTTTTCTACATTTGACACCCTGTTCTGTTTTGTAATTCAGTTCTTGTGTAGCCAAGTTTACATTCCGTGTATTAGTGATATCTTATGATATTTCTTTTTCTGTGTGACTAATTTCACTTAGAATCATCGTACCTGAATCCACTCATTATGCTGCTACGGGCCTGTTGACATAGATTTCATTGCTGAGTGATATTGCATTGTACGTAAGTACCACAACTTCTTTATCCATTTTTCGCTTTCTGTGATATTGAACTTGTACCGTAAACGAGGTTCTTGTAAACAGAGCCGTCCCAAACTTTGGGGTGGCTGTGTCTTTTTGATTTTAATTTCCCTAAGCTATAGGACCATAAGTGGAAGTGCCCTAGGCTCTGTTGCTTTGTTTTTTGGATGTTTCAGGAAACACCATACACTTCTCCAGAGTGGCTGCTGGCAATTTACATCCCGCCCATCAGCATAACTAGGCTCCCAGTTCTCCATGGCCTGTCCTGCCTTTCTGGATTTTACACTTTTTTCAGATGGCCCTTTTGACCGGGGGGCAGTGAGACTTCATTGTAGTGCAGATTTCCTTTGCAAGCTTGCTTGGTTGGCCAAAAAGGGCGTATGCGTTTTTTCCTGAATATATTCAGGAAAAAACGCATACGCCCTTTTTGGCCAAGTGCATCATTGTGGACGTTCTGCCTCTTTTCCTATGCTTTACATGCAATTCCAGTCTACCTCCTGAAATCGGTTTCCTGCAATTCTGCCCCCCTTTCAACTCCTCTTGGCAGCCTTACTTCAATATATTTTTGGAAGATAGCTGTCCTTTATAACTCTGCAGGTTTGTGAATTACAGTGCCCCTGAGCTCCTTTCTTCAACTCGCTTTCTTGTGAGCTGGCCGCAACACCGCAGGATTGCTTCTGGTCCTAGTGTGGTTCCGGCATGGCACGCTGAGCCTTTGGTTAATTACTCTTCCTGGTGGGAAATGAGAGTTAAATTGGCCCGTCTGGACACCTCCACCTAGTCTCTCATTGGTTGTCCCTATTCCTGTTCATCTTCCACAGAAATTGCAAACTGGGCCAAACAGGAGGTTAAAGGCACTGACTCTCCAAGTGGGGAGAGTGTTAGTAAAGCGTCTGGAATGTTGCACCCGAGTACCAGGGAACGAAAACTGAGACACATTTGAACACATTTTCCGATCACACGGTGGATCATACTCTGGGTTCCACATGCATGTTTTAGCTGAAGGAAGAATCCCTTAAACAGGGAGAGTTGAGACCCATGGAATGGGTACCATGCAATATGATTTCAAAGGGTCTGCATTTGCTCACCGAACCTCAGCAATCCTATCACTGCTGCGTTTATGCCGCTGTACACACGCTTGATTCTCTTTCGGAGACATATAAATCCATAGGTTTTAAGATTCTTACTAGTCAGATATATTCTTAGGCGTTTAATACGAGGTGTTGAGTCCACTTCGTTGAGCAAGGAGTAGCTCTTGTCTATTACATATTTGGCTTATGGAACGGTATCTGTGCTCATTTCAATCTCTGGTTTTATGCAGCACCCCAACTCACCCGTCCCCTTAAGCAAGCATAAGTTGGTTTTCTACATTTGACACCCTGTTCTGTTTTGTAATTCAGTTCTTGTGTAGCCAAGTTTACATTCCGTGTATTAGTGATATCTTATGATGTTTCTTTTTCTGTGTGACTAATTTCACTTAGAATCATCGTACCTGAATCCACTCATTATGCTGCTATGGGCCTGATGACATAGATTTCATTGCTGAGTGATATTGCATTGTACGTAAGTACCACAATTTCTTTATCCATTTTTCGCTCTCTGTGATATTGAACTTGTACCGTAAACGAGGTTCTTGTAAACAGAGCCGTCCCAAACTTTGGGGTGGCTGTGTCTTTTTGATTTTAATTTCCCTAAGCTATAGGACCATAAGTGGAAGTGCCCTAGGCTCTGTTGCTTTGTTTTTTGGATGTTTCAGGAAACACCATACACTTCTCCAGAGTGGCTGCTGGCAATTTACATCCCGCCCATCAGCATAACTAGGCTCCCAGTTCTCCATGGCCTGTCCTGCCTTTCTGGATTTTACACTTTTTTCAGATGGCCCTTTTGACCGGGGGGCAGTGAGACTTCATTGTAGTGCAGATTTCCTTTGCAAGCTTGCTTGGTTGGCCAAAAAGGGCGTATGCGTTTTTCCCTGAATATATTCAGGAAAAAACGCATACGCCCTTTTTGGCCAAGTGTATCATTGTGGACGTTCTGCCTCTTTTCCTATGCTTTACATGCAATTCCAGTCTACCTCCTGAAAATGGTTTCCTGCAATTCTGCCCCACTTTCAACTCCTCTTGGCAGCCTTACTTCAATATATTTTTGGAAGATAGCTGTCCTTTATAACTCTGCATGTTTGTGAATTACAGTGCCCCTGAGCTCCTTTCTTCAACTCGCTTTCTTGTGAGCTGGCCGCAACACCGCAGGATTGCTTCAGGCCCTAGTTTGGTTCCGGCACGGCATGCTGAGCCTTTGGTTAATTCCTCTTCCTGGTGGGAAATGAGAGTTAAATTTGCCCGTCCGGACACCTCCACCTAGTCTCTCATTGGTTCTCCCTATTCCTGTTCATTTTCCACAGAAATTGCAAACTGGGCCAAACAGGAGGTTAAAGGCACTGACTCTCCAAGTGGGGAGAGTGTTAGTAAAGCGTCTGGAATGTTGCACCCGAGTACCAGGGGACGAAAACTGAGACACATTTGAACACATTTCCCGATCACACGGTGGATCATACTCTGGGTTCCACATGCATGTTTTAGCTGAAGGAAGAATCCATTAAACCTGGAGAGTTGAGACCCATGGAATGGGTACCATGCAATATGACTTCAAAGGGTCTGCATTTGCTCACCGAACCTCAGCAATCCTATCACTGCTGCGTTTATGCCGCTGTACACACGCTTGATTCTCTTTCGGAGACATATAAATCCATAGGTTTTAAGATTCTTACTAGTCAGGTAGATCCTTAGGCGTTTAATATGGAGTGTTGAGTCCACTTCATTGAGCAAGGAGTAGCTCTTGTCTATTACATATTTGGCTTATGGAACGGTATCTGTGCTAATTTCAATCTCTGGTTTTATGCAGCACCCCAACTCACCCGTCCCCTTAAGCAAGCATAAGTTGGTTTTCTACATTTGACACCCTGTTCTGTTTTGTAATTCAGTTCTTGTGTAGCCAAGTTTACATTCCGTGTATTAGTGATATCTTATGATGTTTCTTTTTCTGTGTGACTAATTTCACTTAGAATCATCGTACCTGAATCCACTCATTATGCTGCTACGGGCCTGTTGACATAGATTTCATTGCTGAGTGATATTGCATTGTACGTAAGTACCACAATTTCTTTATCCATTTTTCGCTTTCTGTGATATTGAACTTCTACCGTAAACGAGGTTCTTGTAAACAGAGCCGTCCCAAACTTTGGGGTGGCTGTGTCTTTTTGATTTTAATTTCCCTAAGCTATAGGACAATAAGTGGAAGTGCCCTAGGCTCTGTTGCTTTGTTTTTTGGATGTTTCAGGAAACACCATACACTTCTCCAGAGTGGCTGCTGGCAATTTACATCCCGCCCATCAGCATAACTAGGCTCCCAGTTCTCCATGGCCTGTCCTGCCTTTCTGGATTTTACACTTTTTTCAGATGGCCCTTTTGACCGGGGGGCAGTGAGACTTCATTGTAGTGCAGATTTCCTTTGCAAGCTTGCTTGGTTGGCCAAAAAGGGCGTATGCGTTTTTTCCTGAATATATTCAGGAAAAAACGCATACGCCCTTTTTGGCCAAGTGCATCATTGTGGACGTTCTGCCTCTTTTCCTATGCTTTACATGCAATTCCAGTCTACCTCCTGAAATCGGTTTCCTGCAATTCTGCCCCCCTTTCAACTCCTCTTGGCAGCCTTACTTCAATATATTTTTGGAAGATAGCTGTCCTTTATAACTCTGCAGGTTTGTGAATTACAGTGCCCCTGAGCTCCTTTCTTCAACTCGCTTTCTTGTGAGCTGGCCGCAACACCGCAGGATTGCTTCTGGTCCTAGTGTGGTTCCGGCATGGCACGCTGAGCCTTTGGTTAATTCCTCTTCCTGGTTGGAAATGAGAGTTAAATTTGCCCGTCTGGACACCTCCACCTAGTCTCTCATTGGTTGTCCCTATTCCTGTTCATTTTCCACAGAAATTGCAAACTGGGCCAAACAGGAGGTTAAAGGCACTGACTCTCCAAGTGGGGAGAGTGTTAGTAAAGCGTCTGGAATGTTGCACCCGAGTACCAGGAAACGAAAATTGAGACACATTTGAACACGTTTTCCGATCACACGGTGGATCATACTCTGGGTTCCACATGCATGTTTTAGCTGAAGGAAGAATCCCTTAAACAGGGAGAGTTGAGACCCATGGAATGGGTACCATGCAATATGACTTCAAAGGGTCTGCATTTGCTCTCCGAACCTCAGCAATCCTATCACTGCTGCGTTTATGCCACTGTACAAACGCCTGATTCTCTTTCGGAGACATATAAATCCATAGGTTTTAAGATTCTTACTAGTCAGGTAGATTCTTACTAGTCAGGTATATTCTTACGCTTTTAATATGGGGTGTTGAGTCCACTTCGTTGAGCAAGGAGTAGCTCTTGTCTATTACATATTTGGCTTATGGAACGGTATCTCTGCTAATTTCAATCTCTGGTTTTATGCAGCACCCCAACTCACCCGTCCCCTTAAGCAAGCATAAGTTGGTTTTCTACATTTGACACCCTGTTCTGTTTTGTAATTCAGTTCTTGTGTAGCCAAGTTTACATTCCGTGTATTAGTGATATCTTATGATGTTTCTTTTTCTGTGTGACTAATTTCACTTAGAATCATCGTACCTGAATCCACTCATTATGCTGCTACGGGCCTGATGACATAGATTTCATTGCTGAGTGATATTGCATTGTACGTAAGTACCACAATTTCTTTATCCATTTTTCGCTTTCTGTGATATTGAACTTGTACCGTAAACGAGGTTCTTGTAAACAGAGCCGTCCCAAACTTTGGGGTGGCTGTGTCTTTTTGATTTTAATTTCCCTAAGCTATAGGACCATAAGTGGAAGTGCCCTAGGCTCTGTTGCTTTGTTTTTTGGATGTTTCAGGAAACACCATACACTTCTCCAGAGTGGCTGCTGGCAATTTACATCCCGCCCATCAGCATAACTAGGCTCCCAGTTCTCCATGGCCTGTCCTGCCTTTCTGGATTTTACACTTTTTTCAGATGGCCCTTTTGACCGGGGGGCAGTGAGACTTCATTGTAGTGCAGATTTCCTTTGCAAGCTTGCTTGGTTGGCCAAAAAGGGCGTATGCGTTTTTCCCTGAATATATTCAGGAAAAAACGCATACGCCCTTTTTGGCCAAGTGTATCATTGTGGACGTTCTGCCTCTTTTCCTATGCTTTACATGCAATTCCAGTCTACCTCCTGAAAATGGTTTCCTGCAATTCTGCCCCGCTTTCAACTCCTCTTGGCAGCCTTACTTCAATATATTTTTGGAAGATAGCTGTCCTTTATAACTCTGCATGTTTGTGAATTACAGTGCCCCTGAGCTCCTTTCTTCAACTCGCTTTCTTGTGAGCTGGCCGCAACACCGCAGGATTGCTTCAGGCCCTAGTTTGGTTCCGGCACGGCATGCTGAGCCTTTGGTTAATTCCTCTTCCTGGTGGGAAATGAGAGTTACATTTGCCCGTCCGGACACCTCCACCTAGTCTCTCATTGGTTCTCCCTATTCCTGTTCATTTTCCACAGAAATTGCAAACTGGGCCAAACAGGAGGTTAAAGGCACTGACTCTCCAAGTGGGGAGAGTGTTAGTAAAGCGTCTGGAATGTTGCACCCGAGTACCAGGGGACGAAAACTGAGACACATTTGAACACGTTTCCCGATCACACGGTGGATCATACTCTGGGTTCCACATGCATGTTTTAGCTGAAGGAAGAATCCATTAAACCTGGAGAGTTGAGACCCATGGAATGGGTACCATGCAATATGACTTCAAAGGGTCTGCATTTGCTCACCGAACCTCAGCAATCCTATCACTGCTGCGTTTATGCCGCTGTACACACGCTTGATTCTCTTTCGGAGACATATAAATCCATAGGTTTTAAGATTCTTACTAGTCAGGTAGATCCTTAGGCGTTTAATATGGAGTGTTGAGTCCACTTCATTGAGCAAGGAGTAGCTCTTGTCTATTACATATTTGGCTTATGGAACGGTATCTGTGCTAATTTCAATCTCTGGTTTTATGCAGCACCCCAACTCACCCGTCCCCTTAAGCAAGCATAAGTTGGTTTTCTACATTTGACACCCTGTTCTGTTTTGTAATTCAGTTCTTGTGTAGCCAAGTTTACATTCCGTGTATTAGTGATATCTTATGATGTTTCTTTTTCTGTGTGACTAATTTCACTTAGAATCATCGTACCTGAATCCACTCATTATGCTGCTACGGGCCTGTTGACATAGATTTCATTGCTGAGTGATATTGCATTGTACGTAAGTACCACAATTTCTTTATCCATTTTTCGCTTTCTGTGATATTGAACTTCTACCGTAAACGAGGTTCTTGTAAACAGAGCCGTCCCAAACTTTGGGGTGGCTGTGTCTTTTTGATTTTAATTTCCCTAAGCTATAGGACAATAAGTGGAAGTGCCCTAGGCTCTGTTGCTTTGTTTTTTGGATGTTTCAGGAAACACCATACACTTCTCCAGAGTGGCTGCTGGCAATTTACATCCCGCCCATCAGCATAACTAGGCTCCCAGTTCTCCATGGCCTGTCCTGCCTTTCTGGATTTTACACTTTTTTCAGATGGCCCTTTTGACCGGGGGCCAGTGAGACTTCATTGTAGTGCAGATTTCCTTTGCAAGCTTGCTTGGTTGGCCAAAAAGGGCGTATGCGTTTTTTCCTGAATATATTCAGGAAAAAACGCATACGCCCTTTTTGGCCAAGTGCATCATTGTGGACGTTCTGCCTCTTTTCCTATGCTTTACATGCAATTCCAGTCTACCTCCTGAAATCGGTTTCCTGCAATTCTGCCCCCCTTTCAACTCCTCTTGGCAGCCTTACTTCAATATATTTTTGGAAGATAGCTGTCCTTTATAACTCTGCAGGTTTGTGAATTACAGTGCCCCTGAGCTCCTTTCTTCAACTCGCTTTCTTGTGAGCTGGCCGCAACACCGCAGGATTGCTTCTGGTCCTAGTGTGGTTCCGGCATGGCACGCTGAGCCTTTGGTTAATTCCTCTTCCTGGTTGGAAATGAGAGTTTAATTTGCCCGTCTGGACACCTCCACCTAGTCTCTCATTGGTTGTCCCTATTCCTGTTCATTTTCCACAGAAATTGCAAACTGGGCCAAACAGGAGGTTAAAGGCACTGACTCTCCAAGTGGGGAGAGTGTTAGTAAAGCGTCTGGAATGTTGCACCCGAGTACCAGGAAACGAAAATTGAGACACATTTGAACACGTTTTCCGATCACACGGTGGATCATACTCTGGGTTCCACATGCATGTTTTAGCTGAAGGAAGAATCCCTTAAACAGGGAGAGTTGAGACCCATGGAATGGGTACCATGCAATATGACTTCAAAGGGTCTGCATTTGCTCTCCGAACCTCAGCAATCCTATCACTGCTGCGTTTATGCCACTGTACAAACGCCTGATTCTCTTTCGGAGACATATAAATCCATAGGTTTTAAGATTCTTACTAGTCAGGTAGATTCTTACTAGTCAGGTATATTCTTAGGCTTTTAATATGGGGTGTTGAGTCCACTTCGTTGAGCAAGGAGTAGCTCTTGTCTATTACATATTTGGCTTATGGAATGGTATCTCTGCTAATTTCAGTCTCTGGTTTTATGCAGCACCCCAACTCACCCGTCCCCTTAAGCAAGCATAAGTTGGTTTTCTACATTTGACACCCTGTTCTGTTTTGTAATTCAGTTCTTGTGTAGCCAAGTTTACATTCCGTGTATTAGTGATATCTTATGATGTTTCTTTTTCTGTGTGACTAATTTCACTTAGAATCATCGTACCTGAATCCACTCATTATGCTGCTACGGGCCTGATGACATAGATTTCATTGCTGAGTGATATTGCATTGTACATAAGTACCACAACTTCTTTATCCATTTTTCGCTTTCTGTGATATTGAACTTGTTCGGTAAACGAGGTTCTTGTAAACAGAGCCGTCCCAAACTTTGGGGTGGCTGTGTCTTTTTGATTTTAATTTCCCTAAGCTATAGGACCATAAGTGGAAGTGCCCTAGGCTCTGTTGCTTTGTTTTTTGGATGTTTCAGGAAACACCATACACTTCTCCAGAGTGGCTGCTGGCAATTTACATCCCGCCCATCAGCATAACAAGGCTCCCAGTTCTCCATGGCCTGTCCTGCCTTTCTGGATTTTACACTTTTTTCAGATGGCCCTTTTGACCGGGGGGCAGTGAGACTTCATTGTAGTGCAGATTTCCTTTGCAAGCTTGCTTGGTTGGCCAAAAAGGGCGTATGCGTTTTTTCCTGAATATATTCAGGAAAAAACGCATACGCCCTTTTTGGCCAAGTGCATCATTGTGGACGTTCTGCCTCTTTTCCTATGCTTTACATGCAATTCCAGTGCACCTCCAGAAATCGGTTTCCTGCAATTCTGCCCCGCTTTCAACTCCTCTTGGCAGCCTTACTTCAATATATTTTTGGAAGATAGCTGTCATTTATAACTCTGCAGGTTTGTGAATTACAGTGCCCCTGAGCTCCTTTCTTCAACTCGCTTTCTTGTGAGCTGGCCGCAACACCGCAGGATTGCTTCAGGCCCTAATCTGGTTCCGGCACGGCACGCTGAGCCTTTGGTTAATTCCTCTTCCTGGTGGGAAATGAGAGTTAAATTTGCCCGTCCAGTCACCTCCAGCTAGTCTCTCATTGGTTCTCCCTATTCCTGTTCATCTTCCGCAGAAATTGCAAACTGGGCCAAACAGGAGGTTAAAGGCACTGACTCTCCAAGTCGGGAGAGTGTTAGTAAAGCGTCTGGAATGTTGCACCCGAGTACCAGGGGACGAGAACTGAGACATATTGGAACATGTCTCCCGATCACACGGTTGATCATACTCTGGGTTCCACGTGCATGTTTTACCTGAAGGAAGAATCCCTTAAACCTGGAGAGTTGAGACCCGTGGAATGGGTACCATGCAATATGACTTCAAAGGGTCTTCATTTGCTCACCGAACCTCTCCAATCCTATCACTGCTGCGTTTATGCCCCTGTACACACGCTTGATTTTCTTTCAGAGACATAGCAATCCATAGGTTTTAAGATACTTACTAGTCAGGTACATTCTTAGGCGTTTAATATGGGGTGTTGAGTCCATTTCGTTGAGCAAGGAGTAGTTCTTGTCTATTCCATATTTGGCTTAAGGAGCTTTATCTGTGCTCATTTCAATCTCTGGTTTGATGCAGCACCCCAACTCACCTTTCCCCTTAAGCAAGCATAAGTTGGTTTTCTAAATTTGAGACCCTGTTCTGTTTTGTAATCCAGTTCCTGTGTAGCCAAGTTTACATTCCGTGTATTAGTGATATCTTATGATGTTTCTTTTTCTGTGTGACTTATTTCAGTTAGAATCATCATACCTGAATCCACTCATTATGCTGCTACGGGCCTGATGACATAGATTTCATTGCTGAGTGATATTGCATTGTACGTAAGTACCACAACTTCTTTATCCATTTTTCACTTTCTGCGATATTGAACTTGTACCGTAAACGAGGTTCTTGTAAACAGAGCCGTCCCAAACTTTGGGGTGGCTGTGTCTTTTTGATTTTAATTTCCCTAAGCTATAGGACCATAAGTGGAAGTGCCCTAGGCTCTGTTGCTTTGTTTTTTAGATGTTTCAGGAAACACCATACACCTCTCCGGAGTGGCTGTTGGCAATTTACATCCCGCCCATCAGCATAACAAGGCTCCCAGTTCTCCATGGCCTGTCCTCCCTTTCTGGATTTTACACTTTTTTCAGATGGCCCTTTTGACCGGGGGGAAGTGAGACTTCATTGTAGTGCAGATTTCCTTTGCAAGCTTGCTTGGTTGGCCAAAAAGGGCGTATGCGTTTTTTCCTGAATATATTCAGGAATATATTCTGGAATATATTCAGGAATATATTCAGGAAAAAACGCATACGCCCTTTTTGGCCAAGTGCATCATTGTGGACGTTCTGCCTCTTTTCCTATGCTTTAAATGCAATTCCAGTCTACCTCCTGAAATCGGTTTCCTGCAATTCTGCCCCGCTTTCAAGTCCTCTTGGCAGCCTTACTTCAGTATATTTTTGGACGATAGCTGTCATTTATAACTCTGCAGGTTTGTGAATTACAGTGCCCCTGAGCTCCTTTCTTCAACTCGCTTTCTTGTGAGCTGGCCGCAACACCGCAGGATTGCTTCAGGCCCTAATCTGGTTCCGGCACGGCACGCTGAGCCTTTGGTTAATTCCTCTTCCTGGTGGGAAATGAGAGTTAAATTTGCCCGTCCAGACACCTCCAGCTAGTCTCTCATTGGTTCTCCCTATTCCTGTTCATCTTCCGCAGAAATTGCAAACTGGGCCAAACAGGAGGTTAAAGGCACTGACTCTCCACGTCGGGAGAGTGTTAGTAAAGCGTCTGGAATGTTGCACCCGAGTACCAGGGGACGAGAACTGAGACATATTGGAACATGTCTCCTGATCACACGGGTGATCATACTCTGGGTTCCACGTGCATGTTTTACCTGAAGGCAGAATCCCTTAAACCTGGAGAGTTGAGACCCGTGGAATGGGTACCATGCAATATGACTTCAAAGGGTCTTCATTTGCTCACCGAACCTCTCCAATCCTATCACTGCTGCGTTTATGCCCCTGTACACACGCTTGATTTTCTTTCAGAGACATAGCAATTCATAGGTTTTAAGATACTTACTAGTCAGGTACATTCTTAGGCGTTTAATATGGGGTGTTGAGTCCATTTCGTTGAGCAAGGAGTAGTTCTTGTCTATTCCATATTTGGCTTAAGGAACTTTATCTGTGTTCATTTAAATCTCTGGTTTTATGCAGCACCCCAACTCACCTTTCCCCTTAAGCAAGCATAAGTTGGTTTTCTAAATTTGAGACCCTGTTCTGTTTTGTAATCCAGTTCCTGTGTAGCCAAGTTTACATTCCGTGTATTAGTGATATCTTATAATGTTTCTTTTTCTGTGTGACTTATTTCAGTTAGAATCATCATACCTGAATCCACTCATTATGCTGCTATGGGCCTGATGACATAGATTTCATTGCTGAGTGATATTGCATTGTACGTAAGTACCACAACTTCTTTATCCATTTTTCACTTTCTGCGATATTGAACTTGTACCGTACACGAGGTTCTTGTAAACAGAGCCGTCCCAAACTTTGGGGTGGCTGTGTCTTTTTGATTTTAATTTCCCTAAGCTATAGGACCATAAGTGGAAGTGCCCTAGGCTCTGTTGCTTTGTTTTTTAGATGTTTCAGGAAACACCATACACCTCTCCCGAGTGGCTGTTGGCAATTTACATCCCGCCCATCAGCATAACAAGGCTCCCAGTTCTCCATGGCCTGTCCTGCCTTTCTGGATTTTACACTTTTTTCAGATGGCCCTTTTGACCGGGGGGAAGTGAGACTTCATTGTAGTGCAGATTTCCTTTGCAAGCTTGCTTGGTTGGCCAGAAAGGGCGTATGCGTTTTTTCCTGAATATATTCAGGAAAAAACGCATACGCCCTTTTTGGCCAAGTGCATCATTGTGGACGTTCTGCCTCTTTTCCTATGCTTTAAATGCAATTCCAGTCTACCTCCTGAAATCGGTTTCCTGCAATTCTGCCCCGCTTTCAAGTCCTCTTGGCAGCCTTACTTCAGTATATTTTTGGACGATAGCTGTCATTTATAACTCTGCAGGTTTGTGAATTACAGTGCCCCTGAGCTCCTTTCTTCAACTCGCTTTCTTGTGAGCTGGCCGCAACACCGCAGGATTGCTTCAGGCCCTAATCTGGTTCCGGCACGGCACGCTGAGCCTTTGGTTAATTCCTCTTCCTGGTGGGAAATGAGAGTTAAATTTGCCCGTCCAGACACCTCCAGCTAGTCTCTCATTGGTTCTCCCTATTCCTGTTCATCTTCCGCAGAAATTGCAAACTGGGCCAAACAGGAGGTTAAAGGCACTGACTCTCCAAGTCGGGAGAGTGTTAGTAAAGCGTCTGGAATGTTGCACCCGAGTACCAGGGGACGAGAACTGAGACATATTGGAACACGTCTCCCGATCACACGGTTGATCATACTCTGGGTTCCACGTGCATGTTTTAGCTGAAGGAAGAATCCCTTAAACCTGGAGAGTTGAGACCCGTGGAATGGGTACCATGCAATATGACTTCAAAGGGTCTTCATTTGCTCACCGAACCTCTCCAATCCTATCACTGCTGCGTTTGTGCCCCTGTACACACGCTTGATTTTCTTTCAGAGACATAGCAATCCATAGGTTTTAAGATACTTACTAGTCAGGTACATTCTTAGGCGTTTAATATGGGGTGTTGAGTCCATTTCGTTGAGCAAGGAGTAGTTCTTGTCTATTCTATATTTGGCTTAAGGAACTTTATCTGTGCTCATTTCAATCTCTGGTTTGATGCAGCACCCCAACTCACCTTTCCCCTTAAGCAAGCATAAGTTGGTTTTCTAAATTTGAGACCCTGTTCTGTTTTGTAATCCAGTTCCTGTGTAGCCAAGTTTACATCCCGTGTATTAGTGATATCTTATGATGTTTCTTTTTCTGTGTGACTTATTTCAGTTAGAATCATCATACCTGAATCCACTCATTATGCTGCTACGGGCCTGATGACATAGATTTCATTGCTGAGTGATATTGCATTGTACGTAAGTACCACAACTTCTTTATCCATTTTTCACTTTCTGCGATATTGAACTTGTACCGTAAACGAGGTTCTTGTAAACAGAGCCGTCCCAAACTTTGGGGTGGCTGTGTCTTTTTGATTTTAATTTCCCTAAGCTATAGGACCATAAGTGGAAGTGCCCTAGGCTCTGTTGCTTTGTTTTTTAGATGTTTCAGGAAACACCATACACCTCTCCGGAGTGGCTCTTGGCAATTTACATCCCGCCCATCAGCATAACAAGGCTCCCAGTTCTCCATGGCCTGTCCTGCCTTTCTGGATTTTACACTTTTTTCAGATGGCCCTTTTGACCGGGGGGAAGTGAGACTTCATTGTAGTGTAGATTTCCTTTGCAAGCTTGCTTGGTTGGCCAAAAAGGGCGTATGCGTTTTTTCCTGAATATATTCAGGAAAAAACGCATACGCCCTTTTTGGCCAAGTGCATCATTGTGGACGTTCTGCCTCTTTTCCTATGCTTTAAATGCAATTCCAGTCTACCTCCTGAAATCGGTTTCCTGCAATTCTGCCCCGCTTTCAAGTCCTCTTGGCAGCCTTACTTCAGTATATTTTCGGACGATAGCTGTCATTTATAACTCTGCAGGTTTGTGAATTACAGTGCCCCTGAGCTCCTTTCTTCAACTCGCTTTCTTGTGAGCTGGCCGCAACACCACAGGATTGCTTCAGGCCCTAATCTGGTTCCGGCACGGCACGCTGAGCCTTTGGTTAATTCCTCTTCCTGGTGGGAAATGAGAGTTAAATTTGCCCGTCCAGACACCTCCAGCTAGTCTCTCATTGGTTCTCCCTATTCCTGTTCATCTTCCGCAGAAATTGCAAACTGGGCCAAACAGGAGGTTAAAGGCACTGACTCTCCAAGTCGGGAGAGTGTTAGTAAAGCGTCTGGAATGTTGCACCCGAGTACCAGGGGACGAGAACTGAGACATATTGGAACACGTCTCCCGATCACACGGTTGATCATACTCTGGGTTCCACGTGCATGTTTTAGCTGAAGGAAGAATCCCTTAAACCTGGAGAGTTGAGACCCGTGGAATGGGTACCATGCAATATGACTTCAAAGGGTCTTCATTTGCTCACCGAACCTCTCCAATCCTATCACTGCTGCGTTTATGCCCCTGTACACACGCTTGATTTTCTTTCAGACACATAGCAATCCATAGGTTTTAAGATACTTACTAGTCAGGTACATTCTTAGGCGTTTAATATGGGGTGTTGAGTCCATTTCGTTGAGCAAGGAGTAGTTCTTGTCTATTCCATATTTGGCTTAAGGAACTTTATCTGTGCTCATTTCAATCTCTGGTTTTATGCAGCACCCCAACTCACCTTTCCCCTTAAGCAAGCATAAGTTGGTTTTCTAAATTTGAGACCCTGTTCTGTTTTGTAATCCAGTTCCTGTGTAGCCAAGTTTACATCCCGTGTATTAGTGATATCTTATGATGTTTCTTTTTCTGTGTGACTTATTTCAGTTAGAATCATCATACCTGAATCCACTCATTATGCTGCTACGGGCCTGATGACATAGATTTCATTGCTGAGTGATATTGCATTGTACGTAAGTACCACAACTTCTTTATCCATTTTTCACTTTCTGCGATATTGAACTTGTACCGTAAACGAGGTTCTTGTAAACAGAGCCGTCCCAAACTTTGGGGTGGCTGTGTCTTTTTGATTTTAATTTCCCTAAGCTATAGGACCATAAGTGGAAGTGCCCTAGGCTCTGTTGCTTTGTTTTTTAGATGTTTCAGGAAACACCATACACCTCTCCCGAGTGGCTGTTGGCAATTTACATCCCGCCCATCAGCATAACAAGGCTCCCAGTTCTCCATGGCCTGTCCTGCCTTTCTGGATTTTACACTTTTTTCAGATGGCCCTTTTGACCGGGGGGAAGTGAGACTTCATTGTAGTGCAGATTTCCTTTGCAAGCTTGCTTGGTTGGCCAAAAAGGGCGTATGCGTTTTTTCCTGAATATATTCAGGAAAAAACGCATACGCCCTTTTTGGCCAAGCGCATCATTGTGGACGTTCTGCCTCTTTTCCTATGCTTTAAATGCAATTCCAGTCTACCTCCTGAAATCGGTTTCCTGCAATTCTGCCCCGCTTTCAAGTCCTCTTGGCAGCCTTACTTCAGTATATTTTTGGACGATAGCTGTCATTTATAACTCTGCAGGTTTGTGAATTACAGTGCCCCTGAGCTCCTTTCTTCAACTCGCTTTCTTGTGAGCTGGCCGCAACACCGCAGGATTGCTTCAGGCCCTAATCTGGTTCCGGCACGGCACGCTGAGCCTTTGGTTAATTCCTCTTCCTGGTGGGAAATGAGAGTTAAATTTGCCCGTCCAGACACCTCCAGCTAGTCTCTCATTGGTTCTCCCTATTCCTGTTCATCTTCCGCAGAAATTGCAAACTGGGCCAAATAGGAGGTTAAAGGCACTGACTCTCCAAGTCGGGAGAGTGTTAGTAAAGCGTCTGGAATGTTGCACCCGAGTACCAGGGGACGAGAACTGAGACATATTGGAACACGTCTCCCGATCACACGGTTGATCATACTCTGGGTTCCACGTGCATGTTTTAGCTGAAGGAAGAATCCCTTAAACCTGGAGAGTTGAGACCCGTGGAATGGGTACCATGCAATATGACTTCAAAGGGTCTTCATTTGCTCACCGAACCTCTCCAATCCTATCACTGCTGCGTTTATGCCCCTGTACACACGCTTGATTTTCTTTCAGACACATAGCAATCCATAGGTTTTAAGATACTTACTAGTCAGGTACATTCTTAGGCGTTTAATATGGGGTGTTGAGTCCATTTCGTTGAGCAAGGAGTAGTTCTTGTCTATTCCATATTTGGCTTAAGGAACTTTATCTGTGCTCATTTCAATCTCTGGTTTTATGCAGCACCCCAACTCACCTTTCCCCTTAAGCAAGCATAAGTTGGTTTTCTAAATTTGAGACCCTGTTCTGTTTTGTAATCCAGTTCCTGTGTAGCCAAGTTTACATCCCGTGTATTAGTGATATCTTATGATGTTTCTTTTTCTGTGTGACTTATTTCAGTTAGAATCATCATACCTGAATCCACTCATTATGCTGCTACGGGCCTGATGACATAGATTTCATTGCTGAGTGATATTGCATTGTACGTAAGTACCACAACTTCTTTATCCATTTTTCACTTTCTGCGATATTGAACTTGTACCGTAAACGAGGTTCTTGTAAACAGAGCCGTCCCAAACTTTGGGGTGGCTGTGTCTTTTTGATTTTAATTTCCCTAAGCTATAGGACCATAAGTGGAAGTGCCCTAGGCTCTGTTGCTTTGTTTTTTAGATGTTTCAGGAAACACCATACACCTCTCCCGAGTGGCTGTTGGCAATTTACATCCCGCCCATCAGCATAACAAGGCTCCCAGTTCTCCATGGCCTGTCCTGCCTTTCTGGATTTTACACTTTTTTCAGATGGCCCTTTTGACCGGGGGGAAGTGAGACTTCATTGTAGTGCAGATTTCCTTTGCAAGCTTGCTTGGTTGGCCAAAAAGGGCGTATGCGTTTTTTCCTGAATATATTCAGGAAAAAACGCATACGCCCTTTTTGGCCAAGTGCATCATTGTGGACGTTCTGCCTCTTTTCCTATGCTTTAAATGCAATTCCAGTCTACCTCCTGAAATCGGTTTCCTGCAATTCTGCCCCGCTTTCAAGTCCTCTTGGCAGCCTTACTTCAGTATATTTTTGGACGATAGCTGTCATTTATAACTCTGCAGGTTTGTGAATTACAGTGCCCCTGAGCTCCTTTCTTCAACTCGCTTTCTTGTGAGCTGGCCGCAACACCGCAGGATTGCTTCAGGCCCTAATCTGGTTCCGGCACGGCACGCTGAGCCTTTGGTTAATTCCTCTTCCTGGTGGGAAATGAGAGTTAAATTTGCCCGTCCAGACACCTCCAGCTAGTCTCTCATTGGTTCTCCCTATTCCTGTTCATCTTCCGCAGAAATTGCAAACTGGGCCAAACAGGAGGTTAAAGGCACTGACTCTCCAAGTCGGGAGAGTGTTAGTAAAGCGTCTGGAATGTTGCACCCGAGTACCAGGGGACGAGAACTGAGACATATTGGAACACGTCTCCCGATCACACGGTTGATCATACTCTGGGTTCCACGTGCATGTTTTAGCTGAAGGAAGAATCCCTTAAACCTGGAGAGTTGAGACCCGTGGAATGGGTACCATGCAATATGACTTCAAAGGGTCTTCATTTGCTCACCGAACCTCTCCAATCCTATCACTGCTGCGTTTATGCCCCTGTACACACGTTTGATTTTCTTTCAGACACATAGCAATCCATAGGTTTTAAGATACTTACTAGTCAGGTACATTCTTAGGCGTTTAATATGGGGTGTTGAGTCCATTTCGTTGAGCAAGGAGTAGTTCTTGTCTATTCCATATTTGGCTTAAGGAACTTTATCTGTGCTCATTTCAATCTCTGGTTTTATGCAGCACCCCAACTCACCTTTCCCCTTAAGCAAGCATAAGTTGGTTTTCTAAATTTGAGACCCTGTTCTGTTTTGTAATCCAGTTCCTGTGTAGCCAAGTTTACATCCCGTGTATTAGTGATATCTTATGATGTTTCTTTTTCTGTGTGACTTATTTCAGTTAGAATCATCATACCTGAATCCACTCATTATGCTGCTACGGGCCTGATGACATAGATTTCATTGCTGAGTGATATTGCATTGTACGTAAGTACCACAACTTCTTTATCCATTTTTCACTTTCTGCGATATTGAACTTGTACCGTAAACGAGGTTCTTGTAAACAGAGCCGTCCCAAACTTTGGGGTGGCTGTGTCTTTTTGATTTTAATTTCCCTAAGCTATAGGACCATAAGTGGAAGTGCCCTAGGCTCTGTTGCTTTGTTTTTTAGATGTTTCAGGAAACACCATACACCTCTCCCGAGTGGCTGTTGGCAATTTACATCCCGCCCATCAGCATAACAAGGCTCCCAGTTCTCCATGGCCTGTCCTGCCTTTCTGGATTTTACACTTTTTTCAGATGGCCCTTTTGACCGGGGGGAAGTGAGACTTCATTGTAGTGCAGATTTCCTTTGCAAGCTTGCTTGGTTGGCCAAAAAGGGCGTATGCGTTTTTTCCTGAATATATTCAGGAAAAAACGCATACGCCCTTTTTGGCCAAGTGCATCATTGTGGACGTTCTGCCTCTTTTCCTATGCTTTAAATGCAATTCCAGTCTACCTCCTGAAATCGGTTTCCTGCAATTCTGCCCCGCTTTCAAGTCCTCTTGGCAGCCTTACTTCAGTATATTTTTGGACGATAGTTGTCATTTATAACTCTGCAGGTTTGTGAATTACAGTGCCCCTGAGCTCCTTTCTTCAACTCGCTTTCTTGTGAGCTGGCCGCAACACCGCAGGATTGCTTCAGGCCCTAATCTGGTTCCCGCACGGCACGCTGAGCCTTTGGTTAATTCCTCTTCCTGGTGGGAAATGAGAGTTAAATTTGCCCGTCCAGACACCTCCAGCTAGTCTCTCATTGGTTCTCCCTATTCCTGTTCATCTTCCGCAGAAATTGCAAACTGGGCCAAACAGGAGGTTAAAGGCACTGACTCTCCAAGTCGGGAGAGTGTTAGTAAAGCGTCTGGAATGTTGCACCCGAGTACCAGGGGACGAGAACTGAGACATATTGGAACACGTCTCCCGATCACACGGTTGATCATACTCTGGGTTCCACGTGCATGTTTTAGCTGAAGGAAGAATCCCTTAAACCTGGAGAGTTGAGACCCGTGGAATGGGTACCATGCAATATGACTTCAAAGGGTCTTCATTTGCTCACCGAACCTCTCCAATCCTATCACTGCTGCGTTTATGCCCCTGTACACACGTTTGATTTTCTTTCAGACACATAGCAATCCATAGGTTTTAAGATACTTACTAGTCAGGTACATTCTTAGGCGTTTAATATGGGGTGTTGAGTCCATTTCGTTGAGCAAGGAGTAGTTCTTGTCTATTCCATATTTGGCTTAAGGAACTTTATCTGTGCTCATTTCAATCTCTGGTTTTATGCAGCACCCCAACTCACCTTTCCCCTTAAGCAAGCATAAGTTGGTTTTCTAAATTTGAGACCCTGTTCTGTTTTGTAATCCAGTTCCTGTGTAGCCAAGTTTACATCCCGTGTATTAGTGATATCTTATGATGTTTCTTTTTCTGTGTGACTTATTTCAGTTAGAATCATCATACCTGAATCCACTCATTATGCTGCTACGGGCCTGATGACATAGATTTCATTGCTGAGTGATATTGCATTGTACGTAAGTACCACAACTTCTTTATCCATTTTTCACTTTCTGCGATATTGAACTTGTACCGTAAACGAGGTTCTTGTAAACAGAGCCGTCCCAAACTTTGGGGTGGCTGTGTCTTTTTGATTTTAATTTCCCTAAGCTATAGGACCATAAGTGGAAGTGCCCTAGGCTCTGTTGCTTTGTTTTTTAGATGTTTCAGGAAACACCATACACCTCTCCCGAGTGGCTGTTGGCAATTTACATCCCGCCCATCAGCATAACAAGGCTCCCAGTTCTCCATGGCCTGTCCTGCCTTTCTGGATTTTACACTTTTTTCAGATGGCCCTTTTGACCGGGGGGAAGTGAGACTTCATTGTAGTGCAGATTTCCTTTGCAAGCTTGCTTGGTTGGCCAAAAAGGGCGTATGCGTTTTTTCCTGAATATATTCAGGAAAAAACGCATACGCCCTTTTTGGCCAAGTGCATCATTGTGGACGTTCTGCCTCTTTTCCTATGCTTTAAATGCAATTCCAGTCTACCTCCTGAAATCGGTTTCCTGCAATTCTGCCCCGCTTTCAAGTCCTCTTGGCAGCCTTACTTCAGTATATTTTTGGACGATAGCTGTCATTTATAACTCTGCAGGTTTGTGAATTACAGTGCCCCTGAGCTCCTTTCTTCAACTCGCTTTCTTGTGAGCTGGCCGCAACACCGCAGGATTGCTTCAGGCCCTAATCTGGTTCCCGCACGGCACGCTGAGCCTTTGGTTAATTCCTCTTCCTGGTGGGAAATGAGAGTTAAATTTGCCCGTCCAGACACCTCCAGCTAGTCTCTCATTGGTTCTCCCTATTCCTGTTCATCTTCCACAGAAATTGCAAACTGGGCCAAACAGGAGGTTAAAGGCACTGACTCTCCAAGTCGGGAGAGTGTTAGTAAAGCGTCTGGAATGTTGCACCCGAGTACCAGGGGACGAGAACTGAGACATATTGGAACACGTCTCCCGATCACACGGTTGATCATACTCTGGGTTCCACGTGCATGTTTTAGCTGAAGGAAGAATCCCTTAAACCTGGAGAGTTGAGACCCGTGGAATGGGTACCATGCAATATGACTTCAAAGGGTCTTCATTTGCTCACCGAACCTCTCCAATCCTATCACTGCTGCGTTTATGCCCCTGTACACACGCTTGATTTTCTTTCAGACACATAGCAATCCATAGGTTTTAAGATACTTACTAGTCAGGTACATTCTTAGGCGTTTAATATGGGGTGTTGAGTCCATTTCGTTGAGCAAGGAGTAGTTCTTGTCTATTCCATATTTGGCTTAAGGAACTTTATCTGTGCTCATTTCAATCTCTGGTTTTATGCAGCACCCCAACTCACCTTTCCCCTTAAGCAAGCATAAGTTGGTTTTCTAAATTTGAGACCCTGTTCTGTTTTGTAATCCAGTTCCTGTGTAGCCAAGTTTACATCCCGTGTATTAGTGATATCTTATGATGTTTCTTTTTCTGTGTGACTTATTTCAGTTAGAATCATCATACCTGAATCCACTCATTATGCTGCTACGGGCCTGATGACATAGATTTCATTGCTGAGTGATATTGCATTGTACGTAAGTACCACAACTTCTTTATCCATTTTTCACTTTCTGCGATATTGAACTTGTACCGTAAACGAGGTTCTTGTAAACAGAGCCGTCCCAAACTTTGGGGTGGCTGTGTCTTTTTGATTTTAATTTCCCTAAGCTATAGGACCATAAGTGGAAGTGCCCTAGGCTCTGTTGCTTTGTTTTTTAGATGTTTCAGGAAACACCATACACCTCTCCGGAGTGGCTCTTGGCAATTTACATCCCGCCCATCAGCATAACAAGGCTCCCAGTTCTCCATGGCCTGTCCTGCCTTTCTGGATTTTACACTTTTTTCAGATGGCCCTTTTGACCGGGGGGAAGTGAGACTTCATTGTAGTGCAGATTTCCTTTGCAAGCTTGCTTGGTTGGCCAAAAAGGGCGTATGCGTTTTTTCCTGAATATATTCAGGAAAAAACGCATACGCCCTTTTTGGCCAAGTGCATCATTGTGGACGTTCTGCCTCTTTTCCTATGCTTTAAATGCAATTCCAGTCTACCTCCTGAAATCGGTTTCCTGCAATTCTGCCCCGCTTTCAAGTCCTCTTGGCAGCCTTACTTCAGTATATTTTTGGACGATAGCTGTCATTTATAACTCTGCAGGTTTGTGAATTACAGTGCCCCTGAGCTCCTTTCTTCAACTCGCTTTCTTGTGAGCTGGCCGCAACACCGCAGGATTGCTTCAGGCCCTAATCTGGTTCCGGCACGGCACGCTGAGCCTTTGGTTAATTCCTCTTCCTGGTGGGAAATGAGAGTTAAATTTGCCCGTCCAGACACCTCCAGCTAGTCTCTCATTGGTTCTCCCTATTCCTGTTCATCTTCCGCAGAAATTGCAAACTGGGCCAAACAGGAGGTTAAAGGCACTGACTCTCCAAGTCGGGAGAGTGTTAGTAAAGCGTCTGGAATGTTGCACCCGAGTACCAGGGGACGAGAACTGAGACATATTGGAACACGTCTCCCGATCACACGGTTGATCATACTCTGGGTTCCACGTGCATGTTTTAGCTGAAGGAAGAATCCCTTAAACCTGGAGAGTTGAGACCCGTGGAATGGGTACCATGCAATATGACTTCAAAGGGTCTTCATTTGCTCACCGAACCTCTCCAATCCTATCACTGCTGCGTTTATGCCCCTGTACACACGCTTGATTTTCTTTCAGACACATAGCAATCCATAGGTTTTAAGATACTTACTAGTCAGGTACATTCTTAGGCGTTTAATATGGGGTGTTGAGTCCATTTCGTTGAGCAAGGAGTAGTTCTTGTCTATTCCATATTTGGCTTAAGGAACTTTATCTGTGCTCATTTCAATCTCTGGTTTTATGCAGCACCCCAACTCACCTTTCCCCTTAAGCAAGCATAAGTTGGTTTTCTAAATTTGAGACCCTGTTCTGTTTTGTAATCCAGTTCCTGTGTAGCCAAGTTTACATCCCGTGTATTAGTGATATCTTATGATGTTTCTTTTTCTGTGTGACTTATTTCAGTTAGAATCATCATACCTGAATCCACTCATTATGCTGCTACGGGCCTGATGACATAGATTTCATTGCTGAGTGATATTGCATTGTACGTAAGTACCACAACTTCTTTATCCATTTTTCACTTTCTGCGATATTGAACTTGTACCGTAAACGAGGTTCTTGTAAACAGAGCCGTCCCAAACTTTGGGGTGGCTGTGTCTTTTTGATTTTAATTTCCCTAAGCTATAGGACCATAAGTGGAAGTGCCCTAGGCTCTGTTGCTTTGTTTTTTAGATGTTTCAGGAAACACCATACACCTCTCCGGAGTGGCTCTTGGCAATTTACATCCCGCCCATCAGCATAACAAGGCTCCCAGTTCTCCATGGCCTGTCCTGCCTTTCTGGATTTTACACTTTTTTCAGATGGCCCTTTTGACCGGGGGGAAGTGAGACTTCATTGTAGTGCAGATTTCCTTTGCAAGCTTGCTTGGTTGGCCAAAAAGGGCGTATGCGTTTTTTCCTGAATATATTCAGGAAAAAACGCATACGCCCTTTTTGGCCAAGTGCATCATTGTGGACGTTCTGCCTCTTTTCCTATGCTTTAAATGCAATTCCAGTCTACCTCCTGAAATCGGTTTCCTGCAATTCTGCCCCGCTTTCAAGTCCTCTTGGCAGCCTTACTTCAGTATATTTTTGGACGATAGCTGTCATTTATAACTCTGCAGGTTTGTGAATTACAGTGCCCCTGAGCTCCTTTCTTCAACTCGCTTTCTTGTGAGCTGGCCGCAACACCGCAGGATTGCTTCAGGCCCTAATCTGGTTCCGGCACGGCACGCTGAGCCTTTGGTTAATTCCTCTTCCTGGTGGGAAATGAGAGTTAAATTTGCCCGTCCAGACACCTCCAGCTAGTCTCTCATTGGTTCTCCCTATTCCTGTTCATCTTCCGCAGAAATTGCAAACTGGGCCAAACAGGAGGTTAAAGGCACTGACTCTCCAAGTCGGGAGAGTGTTAGTAAAGCGTCTGGAATGTTGCACCCGAGTACCAGGGGACGAGAACTGAGACATATTGGAACACGTCTCCCGATCACACGGTTGATCATACTCTGGGTTCCACGTGCATGTTTTAGCTGAAGGAAGAATCCCTTAAACCTGGAGAGTTGAGACCCGTGGAATGGGTACCATGCAATATGACTTCAAAGGGTCTTCATTTGCTCACCGAACCTCTCCAATCCTATCACTGCTGCGTTTATGCCCCTGTACACACGCTTGATTTTCTTTCAGACACATAGCAATCCATAGGTTTTAAGATACTTACTAGTCAGGTACATTCTTAGGCGTTTAATATGGGGTGTTGAGTCCATTTCGTTGAGCAAGGAGTAGTTCTTGTCTATTCCATATTTGGCTTAAGGAACTTTATCTGTGCTCATTTCAATCTCTGGTTTGATGCAGCACCCCAACTCACCTTTCCCCTTAAGCAAGCATAAGTTGGTTTTCTAAATTTGAGACCCTGTTCTGTTTTGTAATCCAGTTCCTGTGTAGCCAAGTTTACATCCCGTGTATTAGTGATATCTTATGATGTTTCTTTTTCTGTGTGACTTATTTCAGTTAGAATCATCATACCTGAATCCACTCATTATGCTGCTACGGGCCTGATGACATAGATTTCATTGCTGAGTGATATTGCATTGTACGTAAGTACCACAACTTCTTTATCCATTTTTCACTTTCTGCGATATTGAACTTGTACCGTAAACGAGGTTCTTGTAAACAGAGCCGTCCCAAACTTTGGGGTGGCTGTGTCTTTTTGATTTTAATTTCCCTAAGCTATAGGACCATAAGTGGAAGTGCCCTAGGCTCTGTTGCTTTGTTTTTTAGATGTTTCAGGAAACACCATACACCTCTCCCGAGTGGCTGTTGGCAATTTACATCCCGCCCATCAGCATAACAAGGCTCCCAGTTCTCCATGGCCTGTCCTGCCTTTCTGGATTTTACACTTTTTTCAGATGGCCCTTTTGACCGGGGGGAAGTGAGACTTCATTGTAGTGCAGATTTCCTTTGCAAGCTTGCTTGGTTGGCCAAAAAGGGCGTATGCGTTTTTTCCTGAATATATTCAGGAAAAAACGCATACGCCCTTTTTGGCCAAGTGCATCATTGTGGACGTTCTGCCTCTTTTCCTATGCTTTAAATGCAATTCCAGTCTACCTCCTGAAATCGGTTTCCTGCAATTCTGCCCCGCTTTCAAGTCCTCTTGGCAGCCTTACTTCAGTATATTTTTGGACGATAGCTGTCATTTATAACTCTGCAGGTTTGTGAATTACAGTGCCCCTGAGCTCCTTTCTTCAACTCGCTTTCTTGTGAGCTGGCCGCAACACCGCAGGATTGCTTCAGGCCCTAATCTGGTTCCGGCACGGCACGCTGAGCCTTTGGTTAATTCCTCTTCCTGGTGGGAAATGAGAGTTAAATTTGCCCGTCCAGACACCTCCAGCTAGTCTCTCATTGGTTCTCCCTATTCCTGTTCATCTTCCGCAGAAATTGCAAACTGGGCCAAACAGGAGGTTAAAGGCACTGACTCTCCAAGTCGGGAGAGTGTTAGTAAAGCGTCTGGAATGTTGCACCCGAGTACCAGGGGACGAGAACTGAGACATATTGGAACACGTCTCCCGATCACACGGTTGATCATACTCTGGGTTCCACGTGCATGTTTTAGCTGAAGGAAGAATCCCTTAAACCTGGAGAGTTGAGACCCGTGGAATGGGTACCATGCAATATGACTTCAAAGGGTCTTCATTTGCTCACCGAACCTCTCCAATCCTATCACTGCTGCGTTTATGCCCCTGTACACACGTTTGATTTTCTTTCAGACACATAGCAATCCATAGGTTTTAAGATACTTACTAGTCAGGTACATTCTTAGGCGTTTAATATGGGGTGTTGAGTCCATTTCGTTGAGCAAGGAGTAGTTCTTGTCTATTCCATATTTGGCTTAAGGAACTTTATCTGTGCTCATTTCAATCTCTGGTTTTATGCAGCACCCCAACTCACCTTTCCCCTTAAGCAAGCATAAGTTGGTTTTCTAAATTTGAGACCCTGTTCTGTTTTGTAATCCAGTTCCTGTGTAGCCAAGTTTACATCCCGTGTATTAGTGATATCTTATGATGTTTCTTTTTCTGTGTGACTTATTTCAGTTAGAATCATCATACCTGAATCCACTCATTATGCTGCTACGGGCCTGATGACATAGATTTCATTGCTGAGTGATATTGCATTGTACGTAAGTACCACAACTTCTTTATCCATTTTTCACTTTCTGCGATATTGAACTTGTACCGTAAACGAGGTTCTTGTAAACAGAGCCGTCCCAAACTTTGGGGTGGCTGTGTCTTTTTGATTTTAATTTCCCTAAGCTATAGGACCATAAGTGGAAGTGCCCTAGGCTCTGTTGCTTTGTTTTTTAGATGTTTCAGGAAACACCATACACCTCTCCCGAGTGGCTGTTGGCAATTTACATCCCGCCCATCAGCATAACAAGGCTCCCAGTTCTCCATGGCCTGTCCTGCCTTTCTGGATTTTACACTTTTTTCAGATGGCCCTTTTGACCGGGGGGAAGTGAGACTTCATTGTAGTGCAGATTTCCTTTGCAAGCTTGCTTGGTTGGCCAAAAAGGGCGTATGCGTTTTTTCCTGAATATATTCAGGAAAAAACGCATACGCCCTTTTTGGCCAAGTGCATCATTGTGGACGTTCTGCCTCTTTTCCTATGCTTTAAATGCAATTCCAGTCTACCTCCTGAAATCGGTTTCCTGCAATTCTGCCCCGCTTTCAAGTCCTCTTGGCAGCCTTACTTCAGTATATTTTTGGACGATAGCTGTCATTTATAACTCTGCAGGTTTGTGAATTACAGTGCCCCTGAGCTCCTTTCTTCAACTCGCTTTCTTGTGAGCTGGCCGCAACACCGCAGGATTGCTTCAGGCCCTAATCTGGTTCCCGCACGGCACGCTGAGCCTTTGGTTAATTCCTCTTCCTGGTGGGAAATGAGAGTTAAATTTGCCCGTCCAGACACCTCCAGCTAGTCTCTCATTGGTTCTCCCTATTCCTGTTCATCTTCCGCAGAAATTGCAAACTGGGCCAAACAGGAGGTTAAAGGCACTGACTCTCCAAGTCGGGAGAGTGTTAGTAAAGCGTCTGGAATGTTGCACCCGAGTACCAGGGGACGAGAACTGAGACATATTGGAACACGTCTCCCGATCACACGGTTGATCATACTCTGGGTTCCACGTGCATGTTTTAGCTGAAGGAAGAATCCCTTAAACCTGGAGAGTTGAGACCCGTGGAATGGGTACCATGCAATATGACTTCAAAGGGTCTTCATTTGCTCACCGAACCTCTCCAATCCTATCACTGCTGCGTTTATGCCCCTGTACACACGCTTGATTTTCTTTCAGACACATAGCAATCCATAGGTTTTAAGATACTTACTAGTCAGGTACATTCTTAGGCGTTTAATATGGGGTGTTGAGTCCATTTCGTTGAGCAAGGAGTAGTTCTTGTCTATTCCATATTTGGCTTAAGGAACTTTATCTGTGCTCATTTCAATCTCTGGTTTTATGCAGCACCCCAACTCACCTTTCCCCTTAAGCAAGCATAAGTTGGTTTTCTAAATTTGAGACCCTGTTCTGTTTTGTAATCCAGTTCCTGTGTAGCCAAGTTTACATCCCGTGTATTAGTGATATCTTATGATGTTTCTTTTTCTGTGTGACTTATTTCAGTTAGAATCATCATACCTGAATCCACTCATTATGCTGCTACGGGCCTGATGACATAGATTTCATTGCTGAGTGATATTGCATTGTACGTAAGTACCACAACTTCTTTATCCATTTTTCACTTTCTGCGATATTGAACTTGTACCGTAAACGAGGTTCTTGTAAACAGAGCCGTCCCAAACTTTGGGGTGGCTGTGTCTTTTTGATTTTAATTTCCCTAAGCTATAGGACCATAAGTGGAAGTGCCCTAGGCTCTGTTGCTTTGTTTTTTAGATGTTTCAGGAAACACCATACACCTCTCCGGAGTGGCTCTTGGCAATTTACATCCCGCCCATCAGCATAACAAGGCTCCCAGTTCTCCATGGCCTGTCCTGCCTTTCTGGATTTTACACTTTTTTCAGATGGCCCTTTTGACCGGGGGGAAGTGAGACTTCATTGTAGTGCAGATTTCCTTTGCAAGCTTGCTTGGTTGGCCAAAAAGGGCGTATGCGTTTTTTCCTGAATATATTCAGGAAAAAACGCATACGCCCTTTTTGGCCAAGTGCATCATTGTGGACGTTCTGCCTCTTTTCCTATGCTTTAAATGCAATTCCAGTCTACCTCCTGAAATCGGTTTCCTGCAATTCTGCCCCGCTTTCAAGTCCTCTTGGCAGCCTTACTTCAGTATATTTTTGGACGATAGCTGTCATTTATAACTCTGCAGGTTTGTGAATTACAGTGCCCCTGAACTCCTTTCTTCAACTCGCTTTCTTGTGAGCTGGCCGCAACACCGCAGGATTGCTTCAGGCCCTAATCTGGTTCCGGCACGGCACGCTGAGCCTTTGGTTAATTCCTCTTCCTGGTGGGAAATGAGAGTTAAATTTGCCCGTCCAGACACCTCCAGCTAGTCTCTCATTGGTTCTCCCTATTCCTGTTCATCTTCCGCAGAAATTGCAAACTGGGCCAAACAGGAGGTTAAAGGCACTGACTCTCCAAGTCGGGAGAGTGTTAGTAAAGCGTCTGGAATGTTGCACCCGAGTACCAGGGGACGAGAACTGAGACATATTGGAACACGTCTCCCGATCACACGGTTGATCATACTCTGGGTTCCACGTGCATGTTTTAGCTGAAGGAAGAATCCCTTAAACCTGGAGAGTTGAGACCCGTGGAATGGGTACCATGCAATATGACTTCAAAGGGTCTTCATTTGCTCACCGAACCTCTCCAATCCTATCACTGCTGCGTTTATGCCCCTGTACACACGCTTGATTTTCTTTCAGACACATAGCAATCCATAGGTTTTAAGATACTTACTAGTCAGGTACATTCTTAGGCGTTTAATATGGGGTGTTGAGTCCATTTCGTTGAGCAAGGAGTAGTTCTTGTCTATTCCATATTTGGCTTAAGGAACTTTATCTGTGCTCATTTCAATCTCTGGTTTTATGCAGCACCCCAACTCACCTTTCCCCTTAAGCAAGCATAAGTTGGTTTTCTAAATTTGAGACCCTGTTCTGTTTTGTAATCCAGTTCCTGTGTAGCCAAGTTTACATCCCGTGTATTAGTGATATCTTATGATGTTTCTTTTTCTGTGTGACTTATTTCAGTTAGAATCATCATACCTGAATCCACTCATTATGCTGCTACGGGCCTGATGACATAGATTTCATTGCTGAGTGATATTGCATTGTACGTAAGTACCACAACTTCTTTATCCATTTTTCACTTTCTGCGATATTGAACTTGTACCGTAAACGAGGTTCTTGTAAACAGAGCCGTCCCAAACTTTGGGGTGGCTGTGTCTTTTTGATTTTAATTTCCCTAAGCTATAGGACCATAAGTGGAAGTGCCCTAGGCTCTGTTGCTTTGTTTTTTAGATGTTTCAGGAAACACCATACACCTCTCCCGAGTGGCTGTTGGCAATTTACATCCCGCCCATCAGCATAACAAGGCTCCCAGTTCTCCATGGCCTGTCCTGCCTTTCTGGATTTTACACTTTTTTCAGATGGCCCTTTTGACCGGGGGGAAGTGAGACTTCATTGTAGTGCAGATTTCCTTTGCAAGCTTGCTTGGTTGGCCAAAAAGGGCGTATGCGTTTTTTCCTGAATATATTCAGGAAAAAACGCATACGCCCTTTTTGGCCAAGCGCATCATTGTGGACGTTCTGCCTCTTTTCCTATGCTTTAAATGCAATTCCAGTCTACCTCCTGAAATCGGTTTCCTGCAATTCTGCCCCGCTTTCAAGTCCTCTTGGCAGCCTTACTTCAGTATATTTTTGGACGATAGCTGTCATTTATAACTCTGCAGGTTTGTGAATTACAGTGCCCCTGAGCTCCTTTCTTCAACTCGCTTTCTTGTGAGCTGGCCGCAACACCGCAGGATTGCTTCAGGCCCTAATCTGGTTCCGGCACGGCACGCTGAGCCTTTGGTTAATTCCTCTTCCTGGTGGGAAATGAGAGTTAAATTTGCCCGTCCAGACACCTCCAGCTAGTCTCTCATTGGTTCTCCCTATTCCTGTTCATCTTCCGCAGAAATTGCAAACTGGGCCAAACAGGAGGTTAAAGGCACTGACTCTCCAAGTCGGGAGAGTGTTAGTAAAGCGTCTGGAATGTTGCACCCGAGTACCAGGGGACGAGAACTGAGACATATTGGAACACGTCTCCCGATCACACGGTTGATCATACTCTGGGTTCCACGTGCATGTTTTAGCTGAAGGAAGAATCCCTTAAACCTGGAGAGTTGAGACCCGTGGAATGGGTACCATGCAATATGACTTCAAAGGGTCTTCATTTGCTCACCGAACCTCTCCAATCCTATCACTGCTGCGTTTATGCCCCTGTACACACGCTTGATTTTCTTTCAGACACATAGCAATCCATAGGTTTTAAGATACTTACTAGTCAGGTACATTCTTAGGCGTTTAATATGGGGTGTTGAGTCCATTTCGTTGAGCAAGGAGTAGTTCTTGTCTATTCCATATTTGGCTTAAGGAACTTTATCTGTGCTCATTTCAATCTCTGGTTTTATGCAGCACCCCAACTCACCTTTCCCCTTAAGCAAGCATAAGTTGGTTTTCTAAATTTGAGACCCTGTTCTGTTTTGTAATCCAGTTCCTGTGTAGCCAAGTTTACATCCCGTGTATTAGTGATATCTTATGATGTTTCTTTTTCTGTGTGACTTATTTCAGTTAGAATCATCATACCTGAATCCACTCATTATGCTGCTACGGGCCTGATGACATAGATTTCATTGCTGAGTGATATTGCATTGTACGTAAGTACCACAACTTCTTTATCCATTTTTCACTTTCTGCGATATTGAACTTGTACCGTAAACGAGGTTCTTGTAAACAGAGCCGTCCCAAACTTTGGGGTGGCTGTGTCTTTTTGATTTTAATTTCCCTAAGCTATAGGACCATAAGTGGAAGTGCCCTAGGCTCTGTTGCTTTGTTTTTTAGATGTTTCAGGAAACACCATACACCTCTCCCGAGTGGCTGTTGGCAATTTACATCCCGCCCATCAGCATAACAAGGCTCCCAGTTCTCCATGGCCTGTCCTGCCTTTCTGGATTTTACACTTTTTTCAGATGGCCCTTTTGACCGGGGGGAAGTGAGACTTCATTGTAGTGCAGATTTCCTTTGCAAGCTTGCTTGGTTGGCCAAAAAGGGCGTATGCGTTTTTTCCTGAATATATTCAGGAAAAAACGCATACGCCCTTTTTGGCCAAGTGCATCATTGTGGACGTTCTGCCTCTTTTCCTATGCTTTAAATGCAATTCCAGTCTACCTCCTGAAATCGGTTTCCTGCAATTCTGCCCCGCTTTCAAGTCCTCTTGGCAGCCTTACTTCAGTATATTTTTGGACGATAGCTGTCATTTATAACTCTGCAGGTTTGTGAATTACAGTGCCCCTGAGCTCCTTTCTTCAACTCGCTTTCTTGTGAGCTGGCCGCAACACCGCAGGATTGCTTCAGGCCCTAATCTGGTTCCGGCACGGCACGCTGAGCCTTTGGTTAATTCCTCTTCCTGGTGGGAAATGAGAGTTAAATTTGCCCGTCCAGACACCTCCAGCTAGTCTCTCATTGGTTCTCCCTATTCCTGTTCATCTTCCGCAGAAATTGCAAACTGGGCCAAACAGGAGGTTAAAGGCACTGACTCTCCAAGTCGGGAGAGTGTTAGTAAAGCGTCTGGAATGTTGCACCCGAGTACCAGGGGACGAGAACTGAGACATATTGGAACACGTCTCCCGATCACACGGTTGATCATACTCTGGGTTCCACGTGCATGTTTTAGCTGAAGGAAGAATCCCTTAAACCTGGAGAGTTGAGACCCGTGGAATGGGTACCATGCAATATGACTTCAAAGGGTCTTCATTTGCTCACCGAACCTCTCCAATCCTATCACTGCTGCGTTTATGCCCCTGTACACACGTTTGATTTTCTTTCAGACACATAGCAATCCATAGGTTTTAAGATACTTACTAGTCAGGTACATTCTTAGGCGTTTAATATGGGGTGTTGAGTCCATTTCGTTGAGCAAGGAGTAGTTCTTGTCTATTCCATATTTGGCTTAAGGAACTTTATCTGTGCTCATTTCAATCTCTGGTTTTATGCAGCACCCCAACTCACCTTTCCCCTTAAGCAAGCATAAGTTGGTTTTCTAAATTTGAGACCCTGTTCTGTTTTGTAATCCAGTTCCTGTGTAGCCAAGTTTACATCCCGTGTATTAGTGATATCTTATGATGTTTCTTTTTCTGTGTGACTTATTTCAGTTAGAATCATCATACCTGAATCCACTCATTATGCTGCTACGGGCCTGATGACATAGATTTCATTGCTGAGTGATATTGCATTGTACGTAAGTACCACAACTTCTTTATCCATTTTTCACTTTCTGCGATATTGAACTTGTACCGTAAACGAGGTTCTTGTAAACAGAGCCGTCCCAAACTTTGGGGTGGCTGTGTCTTTTTGATTTTAATTTCCCTAAGCTATAGGACCATAAGTGGAAGTGCCCTAGGCTCTGTTGCTTTGTTTTTTAGATGTTTCAGGAAACACCATACACCTCTCCGGAGTGGCTCTTGGCAATTTACATCCCGCCCATCAGCATAACAAGGCTCCCAGTTCTCCATGGCCTGTCCTGCCTTTCTGGATTTTACACTTTTTTCAGATGGCCCTTTTGACCGGGGGGAAGTGAGACTTCATTGTAGTGCAGATTTCCTTTGCAAGCTTGCTTGGTTGGCCAAAAAGGGCGTATGCGTTTTTTCCTGAATATATTCAGGAAAAAACGCATACGCCCTTTTTGGCCAAGTGCATCATTGTGGACGTTCTGCCTCTTTTCCTATGCTTTAAATGCAATTCCAGTCTACCTCCTGAAATCGGTTTCCTGCAATTCTGCCCCGCTTTCAAGTCCTCTTGGCAGCCTTACTTCAGTATATTTTTGGACGATAGCTGTCATTTATAACTCTGCAGGTTTGTGAATTACAGTGCCCCTGAGCTCCTTTCTTCAACTCGCTTTCTTGTGAGCTGGCCGCAACACCGCAGGATTGCTTCAGGCCCTAATCTGGTTCCGGCACGGCACGCTGAGCCTTTGGTTAATTCCTCTTCCTGGTGGGAAATGAGAGTTAAATTTGCCCGTCCAGACACCTCCAGCTAGTCTCTCATTGGTTCTCCCTATTCCTGTTCATCTTCCGCAGAAATTGCAAACTGGGCCAAACAGGAGGTTAAAGGCACTGACTCTCCAAGTCGGGAGAGTGTTAGTAAAGCGTCTGGAATGTTGCACCCGAGTACCAGGGGACGAGAACTGAGACATATTGGAACACGTCTCCCGATCACACGGTTGATCATACTCTGGGTTCCACGTGCATGTTTTAGCTGAAGGAAGAATCCCTTAAACCTGGAGAGTTGAGACCCGTGGAATGGGTACCATGCAATATGACTTCAAAGGGTCTTCATTTGCTCACCGAACCTCTCCAATCCTATCACTGCTGCGTTTATGCCCCTGTACACACGCTTGATTTTCTTTCAGACACATAGCAATCCATAGGTTTTAAGATACTTACTAGTCAGGTACATTCTTAGGCGTTTAATATGGGGTGTTGAGTCCATTTCGTTGAGCAAGGAGTAGTTCTTGTCTATTCCATATTTGGCTTAAGGAAATTTATCTGTGCTCATTTCAATCTCTGGTTTGATGCAGCACCCCAACTCACCTTTCCCCTTAAGCAAGCATAAGTTGGTTTTCTAAATTTGAGACCCTGTTCTGTTTTGTAATCCAGTTCCTGTGTAGCCAAGTTTACATCCCGTGTATTAGTGATATCTTATGATGTTTCTTTTTCTGTGTGACTTATTTCAGTTAGAATCATCATACCTGAATCCACTCATTATGCTGCTACGGGCCTGATGACATAGATTTCATTGCTGAGTGATATTGCATTGTACGTAAGTACCACAACTTCTTTATCCATTTTTCACTTTCTGCGATATTGAACTTGTACCGTAAACGAGGTTCTTGTAAACAGAGCCGTCCCAAACTTTGGGGTGGCTGTGTCTTTTTGATTTTAATTTCCCTAAGCTATAGGACCATAAGTGGAAGTGCCCTAGGCTCTGTTGCTTTGTTTTTTAGATGTTTCAGGAAACACCATACACCTCTCCCGAGTGGCTGTTGGCAATTTACATCCCGCCCATCAGCATAACAAGGCTCCCAGTTCTCCATGGCCTGTCCTGCCTTTCTGGATTTTACACTTTTTTCAGATGGCCCTTTTGACCGGGGGGAAGTGAGACTTCATTGTAGTGCAGATTTCCTTTGCAAGCTTGCTTGGTTGGCCAAAAAGGGCGTATGCGTTTTTTCCTGAATATATTCAGGAAAAAACGCATACGCCCTTTTTGGCCAAGCGCATCATTGTGGACGTTCTGCCTCTTTTCCTATGCTTTAAATGCAATTCCAGTCTACCTCCTGAAATCGGTTTCCTGCAATTCTGCCCCGCTTTCAAGTCCTCTTGGCAGCCTTACTTCAGTATATTTTTGGACGATAGCTGTCATTTATAACTCTGCAGGTTTGTGAATTACAGTGCCCCTGAGCTCCTTTCTTCAACTCGCTTTCTTGTGAGCTGGCCGCAACACCGCAGGATTGCTTCAGGCCCTAATCTGGTTCCGGCACGGCACGCTGAGCCTTTGGTTAATTCCTCTTCCTGGTGGGAAATGAGAGTTAAATTTGCCCGTCCAGACACCTCCAGCTAGTCTCTCATTGGTTCTCCCTATTCCTGTTCATCTTCCGCAGAAATTGCAAACTGGGCCAAACAGGAGGTTAAAGGCACTGACTCTCCAAGTCGGGAGAGTGTTAGTAAAGCGTCTGGAATGTTGCACCCGAGTACCAGGGGACGAGAACTGAGACATATTGGAACACGTCTCCCGATCACACGGTTGATCATACTCTGGGTTCCACGTGCATGTTTTAGCTGAAGGAAGAATCCCTTAAACCTGGAGAGTTGAGACCCGTGGAATGGGTACCATGCAATATGACTTCAAAGGGTCTTCATTTGCTCACCGAACCTCTCCAGTCCTATCACTGCTGCGTTTATGCCCCTGTACACACGCTTGATTTTCTTTCAGACACATAGCAATCCATAGGTTTTAAGATACTTACTAGTCAGGTACATTCTTAGGCGTTTAATATGGGGTGTTGAGTCCATTTCGTTGAGCAAGGAGTAGTTCTTGTCTATTCCATATTTGGCTTAAGGAACTTTATCTGTGCTCATTTCAATCTCTGGTTTGATGCAGCACCCCAACTCACCTTTCCCCTTAAGCAAGCATAAGCTGGTTTTCTAAATTTGAGACCCTGTTCTGTTTTGTAATCCAGTTCCTGTGTAGCCAAGTTTACATCCCGTGTATTAGTGATATCTTATGATGTTTCTTTTTCTGTGTGACTTATTTCAGTTAGAATCATCATACCTGAATCCACTCATTATGCTGCTACGGGCCTGATGACATAGATTTCATTGCTGAGTGATATTGCATTGTACGTAAGTACCACAACTTCTTTATCCATTTTTCACTTTCTGCGATATTGAACTTGTACCGTAAACGAGGTTCTTGTAAACAGAGCCGTCCCAAACTTTGGGGTGGCTGTGTCTTTTTGATTTTAATTTCCCTAAGCTATAGGACCATAAGTGGAAGTGCCCTAGGCTCTGTTGCTTTGTTTTTTAGATGTTTCAGGAAACACCATACACCTCTCCCGAGTGGCTGTTGGCAATTTACATCCCGCCCATCAGCATAACAAGGCTCCCAGTTCTCCATGGCCTGTCCTGCCTTTCTGGATTTTACACTTTTTTCAGATGGCCCTTTTGACCGGGGGGAAGTGAGACTTCATTGTAGTGCAGATTTCCTTTGCAAGCTTGCTTGGTTGGCCAAAAAGGGCGTATGCGTTTTTTCCTGAATATATTCAGGAAAAAACGCATACGCCCTTTTTGGCCAAGTGCATCATTGTGGACGTTCTGCCTCTTTTCCTATGCTTTAAATGCAATTCCAGTCTACCTCCTGAAATCGGTTTCCTGCAATTCTGCCCCCGCTTTCAAGTCCTCTTGGCAGCCTTACTTCAGTATATTTTTGGACGATAGCTGTCATTTATAACTCTGCAGGTTTGTGAATTACAGTGCCCCTGAGCTCCTTTCTTCAACTCGCTTTCTTGTGAGCTGGCCGCAACACCGCAGGATTGCTTCAGGCCCTAATCTGGTTCCGGCACGGCACGCTGAGCCTTTGGTTAATTCCTCTTCCTGGTGGGAAATGAGAGTTAAATTTGCCCGTCCACACACCTCCAGCTAGTCTCTCATTGGTTCTCCCTATTCCTGTTCATCTTCCGCAGAAATTGCAAACTGGGCCAAACAGGAGGTTAAAGGCACTGACTCTCCAAGTCGGGAGAGTGTTAGTAAAGCGTCTGGAATGTTGCACCCGAGTACCAGGGGACGAGAACTGAGACATATTGGAACACGTCTCCCGATCACACGGTTGATCATACTCTGGGTTCCACGTGCATGTTTTAGCTGAAGGAAGAATCCCTTAAACCTGGAGAGTTGAGACCCGTGGAATGGGTACCATGCAATATGACTTCAAAGGGTCTTCATTTGCTCACCGAACCACTCCAATCCTATCACTGCTGCGTTTATGCCCCTGTACACACGCTTGATTTTCTTTCAGACACATAGCAATCCATAGGTTTTAAGATACTTACTAGTCAGGTACATTCTTAGGCGTTTAATATGGGGTGTTGAGTCCATTTCGTTGAGCAAGGAGTAGTTCTTGTCTATTCCATATTTGGCTTAAGGAACTTTATCTGTGCTCATTTCAATCTCTGGTTTTATGCAGCACCCCAACTCACCTTTCCCCTTAAGCAAGCATAAGTTGGTTTTCTAAATTTGAGACCCTGTTCTGTTTTGTAATCCAGTTCCTGTGTAGCCAAGTTTACATTCCGTGTATTAGTGATATCTTATGATGTTTCTTTTTCTGTGTGACTTATTTCAGTTAGAATCATCATACCTGAATCCACTCATTATGCTGCTACGGGCCTGATGACATAGATTTCATTGCTGAGTGATATTGCATTGTACGTAAGTACCACAACTTCTTTATCCATTTTTCACTTTCTGCGATATTGAACTTGTACCGTAAACGAGGTTCTTGTAAACAGAGCCGTCCCAAACTTTGGGGTGGCTGTGTCTTTTTGATTTTAATTTCCCTAAGCTATAGGACCATAAGTGGAAGTGCCCTAGGCTCTGTTGCTTTGTTTTTTAGATGTTTCAGGAAACACCATACACCTCTCCGGAGTGGCTCTTGGCAATTTACATCCCGCCCATCAGCATAACAAGGCTCCCAGTTCTCCATGGCCTGTCCTGCCTTTCTGGATTTTACACTTTTTTCAGATGGCCCTTTTGACCGGGGGGAAGTGAGACTTCATTGTAGTGCAGATTTCCTTTGCAAGCTTGCTTGGTTGGCCAAAAAGGGCGTATGCGTTTTTTCCTGAATATATTCAGGAAAAAACGCATACGCCCTTTTTGGCCAAGTGCATCATTGTGGACGTTCTGCCTCTTTTCCTATGCTTTAAATGCAATTCCAGTCTACCTCCTGAAATCGGTTTCCTGCAATTCTGCCCCGCTTTCAAGTCCTCTTGGCAGCCTTACTTCAGTATATTTTTGGACGATAGCTGTCATTTATAACTCTGCAGGTTTGTGAATTACAGTGCCCCTGAGCTCCTTTCTTCAACTCGCTTTCTTGTGAGCTGGCCGCAACACCGCAGGATTGCTTCAGGCCCTAATCTGGTTCCGGCACGGCACGCTGAGCCTTTGGTTAATTCCTCTTCCTGGTGGGAAATGAGAGTTAAATTTGCCCGTCCAGACACCTCCAGCTAGTCTCTCATTGGTTCTCCCTATTCCTGTTCATCTTCCGCAGAAATTGCAAACTGGGCCAAACAGGAGGTTAAAGGCACTGACTCTCCAAGTCGGGAGAGTGTTAGTAAAGCGTCTGGAATGTTGCACCCGAGTACCAGGGGACGAGAACTGAGACATATTGGAACACGTCTCCCGATCACACGGTTGATCATACTCTGGGTTCCACGTGCATGTTTTAGCTGAAGGAAGAATCCCTTAAACCTGGAGAGTTGAGACCCGTGGAATGGGTACCATGCAATATGACTTCAAAGGGTCTTCATTTGCTCACCGAACCTCTCCAATCCTATCACTGCTGCGTTTATGCCCCTGTACACACGCTTGATTTTCTTTCAGACACATAGCAATCCATAGGTTTTAAGATACTTACTAGTCAGGTACATTCTTAGGCGTTTAATATGGGGTGTTGAGTCCATTTCGTTGAGCAAGGAGTAGTTCTTGTCTATTCCATATTTGGCTTAAGGAAATTTATCTGTGCTCATTTCAATCTCTGGTTTGATGCAGCACCCCAACTCACCTTTCCCCTTAAGCAAGCATAAGTTGGTTTTCTAAATTTGAGACCCTGTTCTGTTTTGTAATCCAGTTCCTGTGTAGCCAAGTTTACATCCCGTGTATTAGTGATATCTTATGATGTTTCTTTTTCTGTGTGACTTATTTCAGTTAGAATCATCATACCTGAATCCACTCATTATGCTGCTACGGGCCTGATGACATAGATTTCATTGCTGAGTGATATTGCATTGTACGTAAGTACCACAACTTCTTTATCCATTTTTCACTTTCTGCGATATTGAACTTGTACCGTAAACGAGGTTCTTGTAAACAGAGCCGTCCCAAACTTTGGGGTGGCTGTGTCTTTTTGATTTTAATTTCCCTAAGCTATAGGACCATAAGTGGAAGTGCCCTAGGCTCTGTTGCTTTGTTTTTTAGATGTTTCAGGAAACACCATACACCTCTCCCGAGTGGCTGTTGGCAATTTACATCCCGCCCATCAGCATAACAAGGCTCCCAGTTCTCCATGGCCTGTCCTGCCTTTCTGGATTTTACACTTTTTTCAGATGGCCCTTTTGACCGGGGGGAAGTGAGACTTCATTGTAGTGCAGATTTCCTTTGCAAGCTTGCTTGGTTGGCCAAAAAGGGCGTATGCGTTTTTTCCTGAATATATTCAGGAAAAAACGCATACGCCCTTTTTGGCCAAGTGCATCATTGTGGACGTTCTGCCTCTTTTCCTATGCTTTAAATGCAATTCCAGTCTACCTCCTGAAATCGGTTTCCTGCAATTCTGCCCCGCTTTCAAGTCCTCTTGGCAGCCTTACTTCAGTATATTTTTGGACGATAGCTGTCATTTATAACTCTGCAGGTTTGTGAATTACAGTGCCCCTGAGCTCCTTTCTTCAACTCGCTTTCTTGTGAGCTGGCCGCAACACCGCAGGATTGCTTCAGGCCCTAATCTGGTTCCGGCACGGCACGCTGAGCCTTTGGTTAATTCCTCTTCCTGGTGGGAAATGAGAGTTAAATTTGCCCGTCCAGACACCTCCAGCTAGTCTCTCATTGGTTCTCCCTATTCCTGTTCATCTTCCGCAGAAATTGCAAACTGGGCCAAACAGGAGGTTAAAGGCACTGACTCTCCAAGTCGGGAGAGTGTTAGTAAAGCGTCTGGAATGTTGCACCCGAGTACCAGGGGACGAGAACTGAGACATATTGGAACACGTCTCCCGATCACACGGTTGATCATACTCTGGGTTCCACGTGCATGTTTTAGCTGAAGGAAGAATCCCTTAAACCTGGAGAGTTGAGACCCGTGGAATGGGTACCATGCAATATGACTTCAAAGGGTCTTCATTTGCTCACCGAACCTCTCCAATCCTATCACTGCTGCGTTTATGCCCCTGTACACACGCTTGATTTTCTTTCAGACACATAGCAATCCATAGGTTTTAAGATACTTACTAGTCAGGTACATTCTTAGGCGTTTAATATGGGGTGTTGAGTCCATTTCGTTGAGCAAGGAGTAGTTCTTGTCTATTCCATATTTGGCTTAAGGAACTTTATCTGTGCTCATTTCAATCTCTGGTTTTATGCAGCACCCCAACTCACCTTTCCCCTTAAGCAAGCATAAGTTGGTTTTCTAAATTTGAGACCCTGTTCTGTTTTGTAATCCAGTTCCTGTGTAGCCAAGTTTACATCCCGTGTATTAGTGATATCTTATGATGTTTCTTTTTCTGTGTGACTTATTTCAGTTAGAATCATCATACCTGAATCCACTCATTATGCTGCTACGGGCCTGATGACATAGATTTCATTGCTGAGTGATATTGCATTGTACGTAAGTACCACAACTTCTTTATCCATTTTTCACTTTCTGCGATATTGAACTTGTACCGTAAACGAGGTTCTTGTAAACAGAGCCGTCCCAAACTTTGGGGTGGCTGTGTCTTTTTGATTTTAATTTCCCTAAGCTATAGGACCATAAGTGGAAGTGCCCTAGGCTCTGTTGCTTTGTTTTTTAGATGTTTCAGGAAACACCATACACCTCTCCGGAGTGGCTCTTGGCAATTTACATCCCGCCCATCAGCATAACAAGGCTCCCAGTTCTCCATGGCCTGTCCTGCCTTTCTGGATTTTACACTTTTTTCAGATGGCCCTTTTGACCGGGGGGAAGTGAGACTTCATTGTAGTGCAGATTTCCTTTGCAAGCTTGCTTGGTTGGCCAAAAAGGGCGTATGCGTTTTTTCCTGAATATATTCAGGAAAAAACGCATACGCCCTTTTTGGCCAAGTGCATCATTGTGGACGTTCTGCCTCTTTTCCTATGCTTTAAATGCAATTCCAGTCTACCTCCTGAAATCGGTTTCCTGCAATTCTGCCCCGCTTTCAAGTCCTCTTGGCAGCCTTACTTCAGTATATTTTTGGACGATAGCTGTCATTTATAACTCTGCAGGTTTGTGAATTACAGTGCCCCTGAGCTCCTTTCTTCAACTCGCTTTCTTGTGAGCTGGCCGCAACACCGCAGGATTGCTTCAGGCCCTAATCTGGTTCCGGCACGGCACGCTGAGCCTTTGGTTAATTCCTCTTCCTGGTGGGAAATGAGAGTTAAATTTGCCCGTCCAGACACCTCCAGCTAGTCTCTCATTGGTTCTCCCTATTCCTGTTCATCTTCCGCAGAAATTGCAAACTGGGCCAAACAGGAGGTTAAAGGCACTGACTCTCCAAGTCGGGAGAGTGTTAGTAAAGCGTCTGGAATGTTGCACCCGAGTACCAGGGGACGAGAACTGAGACATATTGGAACACGTCTCCCGATCACACGGTTGATCATACTCTGGGTTCCACGTGCATGTTTTAGCTGAAGGAAGAATCCCTTAAACCTGGAGAGTTGAGACCCGTGGAATGGGTACCATGCAATATGACTTCAAAGGGTCTTCATTTGCTCACCGAACCTCTCCAATCCTATCACTGCTGCGTTTATGCCCCTGTACACACGCTTGATTTTCTTTCAGACACATAGCAATCCATAGGTTTTAAGATACTTACTAGTCAGGTACATTCTTAGGCGTTTAATATGGGGTGTTGAGTCCATTTCGTTGAGCAAGGAGTAGTTCTTGTCTATTCCATATTTGGCTTAAGGAAATTTATCTGTGCTCATTTCAATCTCTGGTTTGATGCAGCACCCCAACTCACCTTTCCCCTTAAGCAAGCATAAGTTGGTTTTCTAAATTTGAGACCCTGTTCTGTTTTGTAATCCAGTTCCTGTGTAGCCAAGTTTACATCCCGTGTATTAGTGATATCTTATGATGTTTCTTTTTCTGTGTGACTTATTTCAGTTAGAATCATCATACCTGAATCCACTCATTATGCTGCTACGGGCCTGATGACATAGATTTCATTGCTGAGTGATATTGCATTGTACGTAAGTACCACAACTTCTTTATCCATTTTTCACTTTCTGCGATATTGAACTTGTACCGTAAACGAGGTTCTTGTAAACAGAGCCGTCCCAAACTTTGGGGTGGCTGTGTCTTTTTGATTTTAATTTCCCTAAGCTATAGGACCATAAGTGGAAGTGCCCTAGGCTCTGTTGCTTTGTTTTTTAGATGTTTCAGGAAACACCATACACCTCTCCCGAGTGGCTGTTGGCAATTTACATCCCGCCCATCAGCATAACAAGGCTCCCAGTTCTCCATGGCCTGTCCTGCCTTTCTGGATTTTACACTTTTTTCAGATGGCCCTTTTGACCGGGGGGAAGTGAGACTTCATTGTAGTGCAGATTTCCTTTGCAAGCTTGCTTGGTTGGCCAAAAAGGGCGTATGCGTTTTTTCCTGAATATATTCAGGAAAAAACGCATACGCCCTTTTTGGCCAAGCGCATCATTGTGGACGTTCTGCCTCTTTTCCTATGCTTTAAATGCAATTCCAGTCTACCTCCTGAAATCGGTTTCCTGCAATTCTGCCCCGCTTTCAAGTCCTCTTGGCAGCCTTACTTCAGTATATTTTTGGACGATAGCTGTCATTTATAACTCTGCAGGTTTGTGAATTACAGTGCCCCTGAGCTCCTTTCTTCAACTCGCTTTCTTGTGAGCTGGCCGCAACACCGCAGGATTGCTTCAGGCCCTAATCTGGTTCCGGCACGGCACGCTGAGCCTTTGGTTAATTCCTCTTCCTGGTGGGAAATGAGAGTTAAATTTGCCCGTCCAGACACCTCCAGCTAGTCTCTCATTGGTTCTCCCTATTCCTGTTCATCTTCCGCAGAAATTGCAAACTGGGCCAAACAGGAGGTTAAAGGCACTGACTCTCCAAGTCGGGAGAGTGTTAGTAAAGCGTCTGGAATGTTGCACCCGAGTACCAGGGGACGAGAACTGAGACATATTGGAACACGTCTCCCGATCACACGGTTGATCATACTCTGGGTTCCACGTGCATGTTTTAGCTGAAGGAAGAATCCCTTAAACCTGGAGAGTTGAGACCCGTGGAATGGGTACCATGCAATATGACTTCAAAGGGTCTTCATTTGCTCACCGAACCTCTCCAGTCCTATCACTGCTGCGTTTATGCCCCTGTACACACGCTTGATTTTCTTTCAGACACATAGCAATCCATAGGTTTTAAGATACTTACTAGTCAGGTACATTCTTAGGCGTTTAATATGGGGTGTTGAGTCCATTTCGTTGAGCAAGGAGTAGTTCTTGTCTATTCCATATTTGGCTTAAGGTACTTTATCTGTGTTCATTTCAATCTCTGGTTTGATGCAGCACCCCAACTCACCTTTCCCCTTAAGCAAGCATAAGTTGGTTTTCTAAATTTGAGACCCTGTTCTGTTTTGTAATCCAGTTCCTGTGTAGCCAAGTTTACATTCCGTGTATTAGTGATATCTTATGATGTTTCTTTTTCTGTGTGACTTATTTCAGTTAGAATCATCATACCTGAATCCACTCATTATGCTGCTACGGGCCTGATGACATAGATTTCATTGCTGAGTGATATTGCATTGTACGTAAGTACCACAACTTCTTTATCCATTTTTCACTTTCTGCGATATTGAACTTGTACCGTAAACGAGGTTCTTGTAAACAGAGCCGTCCCAAACTTTGGGGTGGCTGTGTCTTTTTGATTTTAATTTCCCTAAGCTATAGGACCATAAGTGGAAGTGCCCTAGGCTCTGTTGCTTTGCTTTTTAGATGTTTCAGGAAACACCATACACCTCTCCGGAGTGGCTCTTGGCAATTTACATCCCGCCCATCAGCATAACAAGGCTCCCAGTTCTCCATGGCCTGTCCTGCCTTTCTGGATTTTACACTTTTTTCAGATGGCCCTTTTGACCGGGGGGAAGTGAGACTTCATTGTAGTGCAGATTTCCTTTGCAAGCTTGCTTGGTTGGCCAAAAAGGGCGTATGCGTTTTTTCCTGAATATATTCAGGAAAAAACGCATACGCCCTTTTTGGCCAAGTGCATCATTGTGGACGTTCTGCCTCTTTTCCTATGCTTTAAATGCAATTCCAGTCTACCTCCTGAAATCGGTTTCCTGCAATTCTGCCCCGCTTTCAAGTCCTCTTGGCAGCCTTACTTCAGTATATTTTTGGACGATAGCTGTCATTTATAACTCTGCAGGTTTGTGAATTACAGTGCCCCTGAGCTCCTTTCTTCAACTCGCTTTCTTGTGAGCTGGCCGCAACACCGCAGGATTGCTTCAGGCCCTAATCTGGTTCCGGCACGGCACGCTGAGCCTTTGGTTAATTCCTCTTCCTGGTGGGAAATGAGAGTTAAATTTGCCCGTCCAGACACCTCCAGCTAGTCTCTCATTGGTTCTCCCTATTCCTGTTCATCTTCCGCAGAAATTGCAAACTGGGCCAAACAGGAGGTTAAAGGCACTGACTCTCCAAGTCGGGAGAGTGTTAGTAAAGCGTCTGGAATGTTGCACCCGAGTACCAGGGGACGAGAACTGAGACATATTGGAACACGTCTCCCGATCACACGGTTGATCATACTCTGGGTTCCACGTGCATGTTTTAGCTGAAGGAAGAATCCCTTAAACCTGGAGAGTTGAGACCCGTGGAATGGGTACCATGCAATATGACTTCAAAGGGTCTTCATTTGCTCACCGAACCTCTCCAATCCTATCACTGCTGCGTTTATGCCCCTGTACACACGCTTGATTTTCTTTCAGACACATAGCAATCCATAGGTTTTAAGATACTTACTAGTCAGGTACATTCTTAGGCGTTTAATATGGGGTGTTGAGTCCATTTCGTTGAGCAAGGAGTAGTTCTTGTCTATTCCATATTTGGCTTAAGGAACTTTATCTGTGCTCATTTCAATCTCTGGTTTTATGCAGCACCCCAACTCACCTTTCCCCTTAAGCAAGCATAAGTTGGTTTTCTAAATTTGAGACCCTGTTCTGTTTTGTAATCCAGTTCCTGTGTAGCCAAGTTTACATCCCGTGTATTAGTGATATCTTATGATGTTTCTTTTTCTGTGTGACTTATTTCAGTTAGAATCATCATACCTGAATCCACTCATTATGCTGCTACGGGCCTGATGACATAGATTTCATTGCTGAGTGATATTGCATTGTACGTAAGTACCACAACTTCTTTATCCATTTTTCACTTTCTGCGATATTGAACTTGTACCGTAAACGAGGTTCTTGTAAACAGAGCCGTCCCAAACTTTGGGGTGGCTGTGTCTTTTTGATTTTAATTTCCCTAAGCTATAGGACCATAAGTGGAAGTGCCCTAGGCTCTGTTGCTTTGTTTTTTAGATGTTTCAGGAAACACCATACACCTCTCCGGAGTGGCTCTTGGCAATTTACATCCCGCCCATCAGCATAACAAGGCTCCCAGTTCTCCATGGCCTGTCCTGCCTTTCTGGATTTTACACTTTTTTCAGATGGCCCTTTTGACCGGGGGGAAGTGAGACTTCATTGTAGTGCAGATTTCCTTTGCAAGCTTGCTTGGTTGGCCAAAAAGGGCGTATGCGTTTTTTCCTGAATATATTCAGGAAAAAACGCATACGCCCTTTTTGGCCAAGTGCATCATTGTGGACGTTCTGCCTCTTTTCCTATGCTTTAAATGCAATTCCAGTCTACCTCCTGAAATCGGTTTCCTGCAATTCTGCCCCGCTTTCAAGTCCTCTTGGCAGCCTTACTTCAGTATATTTTTGGACGATAGCTGTCATTTATAACTCTGCAGGTTTGTGAATTACAGTGCCCCTGAGCTCCTTTCTTCAACTTGCTTTCTTGTGAGCTGGCCGCAACACCGCAGGATTGCTTCAGGCCCTAATCTGGTTCCGGCACGGCACGCTGAGCCTTTGGTTAATTCCTCTTCCTGGTGGGAAATGAGAGTTAAATTTGCCCGTCCAGACACCTCCAGCTAGTCTCTCATTGGTTCTCCCTATTCCTGTTCATCTTCCGCAGAAATTGCAAACTGGGCCAAACAGGAGGTTAAAGGCACTGACTCTCCAAGTCGGGAGAGTGTTAGTAAAGCGTCTGGAATGTTGCACCCGAGTACCAGGGGACGAGAACTGAGACATATTGGAACACGTCTCCCGATCACACGGTTGATCATACTCTGGGTTCCACGTGCATGTTTTAGCTGAAGGAAGAATCCCTTAAACCTGGAGAGTTGAGACCCGTGGAATGGGTACCATGCAATATGACTTCAAAGGGTCTTCATTTGCTCACCGAACCTCTCCAATCCTATCACTGCTGCGTTTATGCCCCTGTACACACGCTTGATTTTCTTTCAGAGACATAGCAATCCATAGGTTTTAAGATACTTACTAGTCAGGTACATTCTTAGGCGTTTAATATGGGGTGTTGAGTCCATTTCGTTGAGCAAGGAGTAGTTCTTGTCTATTCCATATTTGGCTTAAGGAACTTTATCTGTGCTCATTTCAATCTCTGGTTTTATGCAGCACCCCAACTCACCTTTCCCCTTAAGCAAGCATAAGTTGGTTTTCTAAATTTGAGACCCTGTTCTGTTTTGTAATCCAGTTCCTGTGTAGCCAAGTTTACATCCCGTGTATTAGTGATATCTTATGATGTTTCTTTTTCTGTGTGACTTATTTCAGTTAGAATCATCATACCTGAATCCACTCATTATGCTGCTACGGGCCTGATGACATAGATTTCATTGCTGAGTGATATTGCATTGTACGTAAGTACCACAACTTCTTTATCCATTTTTCACTTTCTGCGATATTGAACTTGTACCGTAAACGAGGTTCTTGTAAACAGAGCCGTCCCAAACTTTGGGGTGGCTGTGTCTTTTTGATTTTAATTTCCCTAAGCTATAGGACCATAAGTGGAAGTGCCCTAGGCTCTGTTGCTTTGTTTTTTAGATGTTTCAGGAAACACCATACACCTCTCCCGAGTGGCTGTTGGCAATTTACATCCCGCCCATCAGCATAACAAGGCTCCCAGTTCTCCATGGCCTGTCCTGCCTTTCTGGATTTTACACTTTTTTCAGATGGCCCTTTTGACCAGGGGGAAGTGAGACTTCATTGTAGTGCAGATTTCCTTTGCAAGCTTGCTTGGTTGGCCAAAAAGGGCGTATGCGTTTTTTCCTGAATATATTCAGGAAAAAACGCATACGCCCTTTTTGGCCAAGTGCATCATTGTGGACGTTCTGCCTCTTTTCCTATGCTTTAAATGCAATTCCAGTCTACCTCCTGAAATCGGTTTCCTGCAATTCTGCCCCGCTTTCAAGTCCTCTTGGCAGCCTTACTTCAGTATATTTTTGGACGATAGCTGTCATTTATAACTCTGCAGGTTTGTGAATTACAGTGCCCCTGAGCTCCTTTCTTCAACTCGCTTTCTTGTGAGCTGGCCGCAACACCGCAGGATTGCTTCAGGCCCTAATCTGGTTCCGGCACGGCACGCTGAGCCTTTGGTTAATTCCTCTTCCTGGTGGGAAATGAGAGTTAAATTTGCCAGTCCAGACACCTCCACCTAGTCTCTCATTGGTTCTCCCTATTCCTGTTCATCTTCCGCAGAAATTGCAAACTGTGTCAAACAGGAGGTTAAAGGCACTGACTCTCCAAGTCGGGAGAGTGTTAGTAAAGCGTCTGGAATGTTGCACCCGAGTACCAGGGGACGAGAACTGAGACATATTGGAACACGTCTCCCGATCACACGGTTGATCATACTCTGGGTTCCACGTGCATGTTTTAGCTGAAGGAAGAATCCCTTAAACCTGGAGAGTTGAGACCCGTGGAATGGGTACCATGCAATATGACTTCAAAGGGTCTTCATTTGCTCACCGAACCTCTCCAATCCTATCACTGCTGCGTTTATGCCCCTGTACACATGCTTTATTTTCTTTCAGACACATAGCAGTGCATAGGTTTTAAGATACTTACTAGTCAGGTACATTCTTAGGCATTTAATATGGGGTGTTGAGTCCATTTCGTTGAGCAAGGAGTAGTTCTTGTCTATTCTATATTTGGCTTAAGGAACTTTATCTGTGCTCATTTCAATCTCTGGTTTTATGCAGCACCCCAACTCACCTTTCCCCTTAAGCAAGCATAAGTTGGTTTTCTAAATTTGAGACCCTGCTCTGTTTTGTAATCCAGTTCCTGTGTAGCCAAGTTTACATTCCGTGTATTAGTGATATCTTATGATGTTTCTTTTTCTGTGTGACTTATTTCAGTTAGAATCATCATACCTGAATCCACTCATTATGCTGCTACGGGCCTGATGACATAGATTTCATTGCTGAGTGATATTGCATTGTACGTAAGTACCAGAACTTCTTTATCCATTTTTCACTTTCTGCGATATTGAACTTGTACCGTAAACGAGGTTCTTGTAAACAGAGCCGTCCCAAACTTTGGGGTGGCTGTGTCTTTTTGATTTTAATTTCCCTAAGCTATAGGACCATAAGTGGAAGTGCCCTAGGCTCTGTTGCTTTGTTTTTTAGATGTTTCAGGAAACACCATACACCTCTCCCGAGTGGCTGTTGGCAATTTACATCCCGCCCATCAGCATAACAAGGCTCCCAGTTCTCCATGGCCTGTCCTGCCTTTCTGGATTTTACACTTTTTTCAGATGGCCCTTTTGACCAGGGGGAAGTGAGACTTCATTGTAGTGCAGATTTCCTTTGCAAGCTTGCTTGGTTGGCCAAAAAGGGCGTATGCGTTTTTTCCTGAATATATTCAGGAAAAAACGCATACGCCCTTTTTGGCCAAGTGCATCATTGTGGACGTTCTGCCTCTTTTCCTATGCTTTAAATGCAATTCCAGTCTACCTCCTGAAATCGGTTTCCTGCAATTCTGCCCCGCTTTCAAGTCCTCTTGGCAGCCTTACTTCAGTATATTTTTGGAGGATAGCTGTCATTTATAACTCTGCAGGTTTGTGAATTACAGTGCCCCTGAGCTCCTTTCTTCAACTCGCTTTCTTGTGAGCTGGCCGCAACACCGCAGGATTGCTTCAGGCCCTAATCTGGTTCCGGCACGGCACGCTGAGCCTTTGGTTAATTCCTCTTCCTGGTGGGAAATGAGAGTTAAATTTGCCCGTCCAGACACCTCCAGCTAGTCTCTCATTGGTTCTTCCTATTCCTGTTCATCTTCCGCAGAAATTGCAAACTGGGCCAAACAGGAGGTTAAAGGCACTGACTCTCCAAGTCGGGAGAGTGTTAGTAAAGCGTCTGGAATGTTGCACCCGAGTACCAGGGGACGAGAACTGAGACATATTGGAACACGTCTCCCGATCACACGGTTGATCATACTCTGGGTTCCACGTGCATGTTTTAGCTGAAGGAAGAATCCCTTAAACCTGGAGAGTTGAGACCCGTGGAATGGGTACCATGCAATATGACTTCAAAGGGTCTTCATTTGCTCACCGAACCTCTCCAATCCTATCACTGCTGTGTTTATGCCCCTGTACACACGCTTGATTTTCTTTCAGAGACATAGCAATCCATAGGTTTTAAGATACTTACTAGTCAGGTACATTCTTAGGCGTTTAATATGGGGTGTTGAGTCCATTTCGTTGAGCAAGGAGTAGTTCTTGTCTATTCCACATTTGGCTTAAGGAACTTTATCTGTGCTCATTTCAATCTCTGGTTTGATGCAGCACCCCAACTCACCTTTCCCCTTAAGCAAGCATAAGTTGGTTTTCTAAATTTGAGACCCTGTTCTGTTTTGTAATCCAGTTCCTGTGTAGCCAAGTTTACATCCCGTGTATTAGTGATATCTTATGATGTTTCTTTTTCTGTGTGACTTATTTCAGTTAGAATCATCATACCTGAATCCACTCATTATGCTGCTACGGGCCTGATGACATAGATTTCATTGCTGAGTGATATTGCATTGTACGTAAGTACCACAACTTCTTTATCCATTTTTCACTTTCTGCGATATTGAACTTGTTCCGTAAACAAGGTTCTTGTAAACAGAGCCGTCCCAAACTTTGGGGTGGCTGTGTCTTTTTGATTTTAATTTCCCTAAGCTATAGGACCATAAGTGGAAGTGCCCTAGGCTCTGTTGCTTTGTTTTTTAGATGTTTCAGGAAACACCATACACCTCTCCCGAGTGGCTGTTGGCAATTTACATCCCGCCCATCAGCATAACAAGGCTCCCAGTTCTCCATGGCCTGTCCTGCCTTTCTGGATTTTACACTTTTTTCAGATGGCCCTTTTGACCGGGGGGAAGTGAGACTTCATTGTAGTGCAGATTTCCTTTGCAAGCTTGCTTGGTTGGCCAAAAAGGGCGTATGCGTTTTTTCCTGAATATATTCAGGAAAAAACGCAAACGCCCTTTTTGGCCAAGTGCATCATTGTGGACGTTCTGCCTCTTTTCCTATGCTTTAAATGCAATTCCAGTCTACCTCCTGAAATCGGTTTCCTGCAATTCTGCCCCGCTTTCAAGTCCTCTTGGCAGCCTTACTTCAGTATATTTTTGGACGATAGCTGTCATTTATAACTCTGCAGGTTTGTGAATTACAGTGCCCCTGAGCTCCTTTCTTCAACTCGCTTTCTTGTGAGCTGGCCGCAACACCGCAGGATTGCTTCAGGCCCTAATCTGGTTCCCGCACGGCACGCTGAGCCTTTGGTTAATTCCTCTTCCTGGTGGGAAATGAGAGTTAAATTTGCCCGTCCAGACACCTCCAGCTAGTCTCTCATTGGTTCTCCCTATTCCTGTTCATCTTCCGCAGAAATTGCAAACTGGGCCAAACAGGAGGTTAAAGGCACTGACTCTCCAAGTCGGGAGAGTGTTAGTAAAGCGTCTGGAATGTTGCACCCGAGTACCAGGGGACGAGAACTGAGACATATTGGAACACGTCTCCCGATCACACGGTTGATCATACTCTCGGTTCCACGTGCATGTTTTAGCTGAAGGAAGAATCCCTTAAACCTGGAGAGTTGAGACCCGTGGAATGGGTACCATGCAATATGACTTCAAAGGGTCTTCATTTGCTCACCGAACCTCTCCAATCCTATCACTGCTGCGTTTATGCCCCTGTACACACGCTTGATTTTCTTTCAGACACATAGCAATCCATAGGTTTTAAGATACTTACTAGTCAGGTACATTCTTAGGCGTTTAATATGGGGTGTTGAGTCCATTTCGTTGAGCAAGGAGTAGTTCTTGTCTATTCCATATTTGGCTTAAGGAACTTTATCTGTGCTCATTTCAATCTCTGGTTTTATGCAGCACCCCAACTCACCTTTCCCCTTAAGCAAGCATAAGTTGGTTTTCTAAATTTGAGACCCTGTTCTGTTTTGTAATCCAGTTCCTGTGTAGCCAAGTTTACATCCCGTGTATTAGTGATATCTTATGATGTTTCTTTTTCTGTGTGACTTATTTCAGTTAGAATCATCATACCTGAATCCACTCATTATGCTGCTACGGGCCTGATGACATAGATTTCATTGCTGAGTGATATTGCATTGTACGTAAGTACCACAACTTCTTTATCCATTTTTCACTTTCTGCGATATTGAACTTGTACCGTAAACGAGGTTCTTGTAAACAGAGCCGTCCCAAACTTTGGGGTGGCTGTGTCTTTTTGATTTTAATTTCCCTAAGCTATAGGACCATAAGTGGAAGTGCCCTAGGCTCTGTTGCTTTGTTTTTTAGATGTTTCAGGAAACACCATACACCTCTCCCGAGTGGCTGTTGGCAATTTACATCCCGCCCATCAGCATAACAAGGCTCCCAGTTCTCCATGGCCTGTCCTGCCTTTCTGGATTTTACACTTTTTTCAGATGGCCCTTTTGACCGGGGGGAAGTGAGACTTCATTGTAGTGCAGATTTCCTTTGCAAGCTTGCTTGGTTGGCCAAAAAGGGCGTATGCGTTTTTTCCTGAATATATTCAGGAAAAAACGCATACGCCCTTTTTGGCCAAGTGCATCATTGTGGACGTTCTGCCTCTTTTCCTATGCTTTAAATGCAATTCCAGTCTACCTCCTGAAATCGGTTTCCTGCAATTCTGCCCCGCTTTCAAGTCCTCTTGGCAGCCTTACTTCAGTATATTTTTGGACGATAGCTGTCATTTATAACTCTGCAGGTTTGTGAATTACAGTGCCCCTGAGCTCCTTTCTTCAACTCGCTTTCTTGTGAGCTGGCCGCAACACCGCAGGATTGCTTCAGGCCCTAATCTGGTTCCCGCACGGCACGCTGAGCCTTTGGTTAATTCCTCTTCCTGGTGGGAAATGAGAGTTAAATTTGCCCGTCCAGACACCTCCAGCTAGTCTCTCATTGGTTCTCCCTATTCCTGTTCATCTTCCGCAGAAATTGCAAACTGGGCCAAACAGGAGGTTAAAGGCACTGACTCTCCAAGTCGGGAGAGTGTTAGTAAAGCGTCTGGAATGTTGCACCCGAGTACCAGGGGACGAGAACTGAGACATATTGGAACACGTCTCCCGATCACACGGTTGATCATACTCTCGGTTCCACGTGCATGTTTTACCTGAAGGAAGAATCCCTTAAACCTGGAGAGTTGAGACCCGTGGAATGGGTACCATGCAATATGACTTCAAAGGGTCTTCATTTGCTCACCGAACCTCTCCAATCCTATCACTGCTGCGTTTATGCCCCTGTACACACGCTTGATTTTCTTTCAGACACATAGCAATCCATAGGTTTTAAGATACTTACTAGTCAGGTACATTCTTAGGCGTTTAATATGGGGTGTTGAGTCCATTTCGTTGAGCAAGGAGTAGTTCTTGTCTATTCCATATTTGGCTTAAGGAACTTTATCTGTGCTCATTTCAATCTCTGGTTTGATGCAGCACCCCAACTCACCTTTCCCCTTAAGCAAGCATAAGTTGGTTTTCTAAATTTGAGACCCTGTTCTGTTTTGTAATCCAGTTCCTGTGTAGCCAAGTTTACATCCCGTGTATTAGTGATATCTTATGATGTTTCTTTTTCTGTGTGACTTATTTCAGTTAGAATCATCATACCTGAATCCACTCATTATGCTGCTACGGGCCTGATGACATAGATTTCATTGCTGAGTGATATTGCATTGTACGTAAGTACCACAACTTCTTTATCCATTTTTCACTTTCTGCGATATTGAACTTGTACCGTAAACGAGGTTCTTGTAAACAGAGCCATCCCAAACTTTGGGGTGGCTGTGTCTTTTTGATTTTAATTTCCCTAAGCTATAGGACCATAAGTGGAAGTGTCCTAGGCTCTGTTGCTTTGTTTTTTAGATGTTTCAGGAAACACCATACACCTCTCCCGAGTGGCTGTTGGCAATTTACATCCCGCCCATCAGCATAACAAGGCTCCCAGTTCTCCATGGCCTGTCCTGCCTTTCTGGATTTTACACTTTTTTCAGATGGCCCTTTTGACCGGGGGGAAGTGAGACTTCATTGTAGTGCAGATTTCCTTTGCAAGCTTGCTTGGTTGGCCAAAAAGGGCGTATGCGTTTTTTCCTGAATATATTCAGGAAAAAACGCATACGCCCTTTTTGGCCAAGTGCATCATTGTGGACGTTCTGCCTCTTTTCCTATGCTTTAAATGCAATTCCAGTCTACCTCCTGAAATCGGTTTCCTGCAATTCTGCCCCGCTTTCAAGTCCTCTTGGCAGCCTTACTTCAGTATATTTTTGGACGATAGCTGTCATTTATAACTCTGCAGGTTTGTGAATTACAGTGCCCCTGAGCTCCTTTCTTCAACTCGCTTTCTTGTGAGCTGGCCGCAACACCGCAGGATTGCTTCAGGCCCTAATCTGGTTCCGGCACGGCACGCTGAGCCTTTGGTTAATTCCTCTTCCTGGTGGGAAATGAGAGTTAAATTTGCCCGTCCAGACACCTCCAGCTAGTCTCTCATTGGTTCTCCCTATTCCTGTTCATCTTCCGCAGAAATTGCAAACTGGGCCAAACAGGAGGTTAAAGGCACTGACTCTCCAAGTCGGGAGAGTGTTAGTAAAGCGTCTGGAATGTTGCACCCGAGTACCAGGGGACGAGAACTGAGACATATTGGAACACGTCTCCCGATCACACGGTTGATCATACTCTCGGTTCCACGTGCATGTTTTAGCTGAAGGAAGAATCCCTTAAACCTGGAGAGTTGAGACCCGTGGAATGGGTACCATGCAATATGACTTCAAAGGGTCTTCATTTGCTCACCGAACCTCTCCAATCCTATCACTGCTGCGTTTATGCCCCTGTACACATGCTTGATTTTCTTTCAGAGACATAGCAGTGCATAGGTTTTAAGATACTTACTAGTCAGGTACATTCTTAGGCGTTTAATATGGGGTGTTGAGTCCATTTCGTTGAGCAAGGAGTAGTTCTTGTCTATTCTATATTTGGCTTAAGGAACTTTATCTGTGCTCATTTCAATCTCTGGTTTTATGCAGCACCCCAACTCACCTTTCCCCTTAAGCAAGCATAAGTTGGTTTTCTAAATTTGAGACCCTGTTCTGTTTTGTAATCCAGTTCCTGTGTAGCCAAGTTTACATTCCGTGTATTAGTGATATCTTATGATGTTTCTTTTTCTGTGTGACTTATTTCAGTTAGAATCATCATACCTGAATCCACTCATTATGCTGCTACGGGCCTGATGACATAGATTTCATTGCTGAGTGATATTGCATTGTACGTAAGTACCACAACTTCTTTATCCATTTTTCACTTTCTGCGATATTGAACTTGTACCGTAAACGAGGTTCTTGTAAACAGAGCCGTCCCAAACTTTGGGGTGGCTGTGTCTTTTTGATTTTAATTTCCCTAAGCTATAGGACCATAAGTGGAAGTGCCCTAGGCTCTGTTGCTTTGTTTTTTAGATGTTTCAGGAAACACCATACACCTCTCCGGAGTGGCTCTTGGCAATTTACATCCCGCCCATCAGCATAACAAGGCTCCCAGTTCTCCATGGCCTGTCCTGCCTTTCTGGATTTTACACTTTTTTCAGATGGCCCTTTTGACCAGGGGGAAGTGAGACTTCATTGTAGTGCAGATTTCCTTTGCAAGCTTGCTTGGTTGGCCAAAAAGGGCGTATGCGTTTTTTCCTGAATATATTCAGGAAAAAACGCATACGCCCTTTTTGGCCAAGTGCATCATTGTGGACGTTCTGCCTCTTTTCCTATGCTTTAAATGCAATTCCAGTCTACCTCCTGAAATCGGTTTCCTGCAATTCTGCCCCGCTTTCAAGTCCTCTTGGCAGCCTTACTTCAGTATATTTTTGGACGATAGCTGTCATTTATAACTCTGCAGGTTTGTGAATTACAGTGCCCCTGAGCTCCTTTCTTCAACTCGCTTTCTTGTGAGCTGGCCGCAACACCGCAGGATTGCTTCAGGCCCTAATCTGGTTCCGGCACGGCACGCTGAGCCTTTGGTTAATTCCTCTTCCTGGTGGGAAATGAGAGTTAAATTTGCCCGTCCAGACACCTCCAGCTAGTCTCTCATTGGTTCTCCCTATTCCTGTTCATCTTCCGCAGAAATTGCAAACTGGGCCAAACAGGAGGTTAAAGGCACTGACTCTCCAAGTCGGGAGAGTGTTAGTAAAGCGTCTGGAATGTTGCACCCGAGTACCAGGGGACGAGAACTGAGACATATTGGAACACGTCTCCCGATCACATGGTTGATCATACTCTGGGTTCCACGTGCATGTTTTAGCTGAAGGAAGAATCCCTTAAACCTGGAGAGTTGAGACCCGTGGAATGGGTACCATGCAATATGACTTCAAAGGGTCTTCATTTGCTCACCGAACCTCTCCAATCCTATCACTGCTGCGTTTATGCCCCTGTACACACGCTTGATTTTCTTTCAGACACATAGCAATCCATAGGTTTTAAGATACTTACTAGTCAGGTACATTCTTAGGCGTTTAATATGGGGTGTTGAGTCCATTTCGTTGAGCAAGGAGTAGTTCTTGTCTATTCCATATTTGGCTTAAGGAACTTTATCTGTGCTCATTTCAATCTCTGGTTTTATGCAGCACCCCAAATCACCTTTCCCCTTAAGCAAGCATAAGTTGGTTTTCTAAATTTGAGACCCTGTTCTGTTTTGTAATCCAGTTCCTGTGTAGCCAAGTTTACATTCCGTGTATTAGTGATATCTTATGATGTTTCTTTTTCTGTGTGACTTATTTCAGTTAGAATCATCATACCTGAATCCACTCATTATGCTGCTACGGGCCTGATGACATAGATTTCATTGCTGAGTGATATTGCATTGTACGTAAGTACCACAACTTCTTTATCCATTTTTCACTTTCTGCGATATTGAACTTGTACCGTAAACGAGGTTCTTGTAAACAGAGCCGTCCCAAACTTTGGGGTGGCTGTGTCTTTTTGATTTTAATTTCCCTAAGCTATAGGACCATAAGTGGAAGTGCCCTAGGCTCTGTTGCTTTGTTTTTTAGATGTTTCAGGAAACACCATACACCTCTCCCGAGTGGCTGTTGGCAATTTACATCCCGCCCATCAGCATAACAAGGCTCCCAGTTCTCCATGGCCTGTCCTGCCTTTCTGGATTTTACACTTTTTTCAGATGGCCCTTTTGACCGGGGGGAAGTGAGACTTCATTGTAGTACAGATTTCCTTTGCAAGCTTGCTTGGTTGGCCAAAAAGGGCGTATGCGTTTTTTCCTGAATATATTTAGGAAAAAACGCATACGCCCTTTTTGGCCAAGCGCATCATTGTGGACGTTCTGCCTCTTTTCCTATGCTTTAAATGCAATTCCAGTCTACCTCCTGAAATCGGTTTCCTGCAATTCTGCCCCGCTTTCAAGTCCTCTTGGCAGCCTTACTTCAGTATATTTTTGGACGATAGCTGTCATTTATAACTCTGCAGGTTTGTGAATTACAGTGCCCCTGAGTTCCTTTCTTCAACTCGCTTTCTTGTGAGCTGGCCGCAACACCGCAGGATTGCTTCAGGCCCTAATCTGGTTCCGGCTCGGCACGCTGAGCCTTTGGTTAATTCCTCTTCCTGGTGGGAAATGAGAGTTAAATTTGCCCGTCCAGACACCTCCAGCTAGTCTCTCATTGGTTCTCCCTATTCCTGTTCATCTTCCGCAGAAATTGCAAACTGGGCCAAACAGGAGGTTAAAGGCACTGACTCTCCAAGTCGGGAGAGTGTTAGTAAAGCGTCTGGAATGTTGCACCCGAGTACCAGGGGACGAGAACTGAGACATATTGGAACACGTCTCCCGATCACACGGTTGATCATACTCTGGGTTCCACGTGCATGTTTTAGCTGAAGGAAGAATCCCTTAAACCTGGAGAGTTGAGACCCGTGGAATGGGTACCATGCAATATGACTTCAAAGGGTCTTCATTTGCTCACCGAACCTCTCCAATCCTATCACTGCTGCGTTTATGCCCCTGTACACATGCTTCATTCTCTTTCAGAGACATAGCAATCCATAGGTTTTAAGATACTTACTAGTCAGGTACATTCTTAGGCGTTTAATATGGGGTGTTGAGTCCACTTTGTTGAGCAAGGAGTAGCTCTTGTCTATTCCATATTTGGCTTAAGGAACTTTATCTGTGCTCATTTCAATCTCTGGTTTTATGCAGCACCCCAACTCACCTTTCCCCTTAAGCAAGCATAAGTTGGTTTTCTAAATTTGAGACCCTGTTCTGTTTTGTAATCCAGTTCCTGTGTAGCCAAGTTTACATTCCGTGTATTAGTGATATCTTATGATGTTTCTTTTTCTGTGTGACTTATTTCAGTTAGAATCATCATACCTGAATCCACTCATTATGCTGGTACGGGCCTGATGACATAGATTTCATTGCTGAGTGATATTGCATTGTACGTAAGTACCACCAATTCTTTATCCATTTTCCACTTTCTGCGGTATTGAACTTGTACCGTAAACGAGGTTCTTGTAAACAGAGCCGTCCCAAACTTTGCGGTGGCTGTGTCTTTTTGATTTTAATTTCCCTAAGCTATAGGACCATAAGTGGAAGTGCCCTAGGCGCTGTTGCTTTGTTTTTTAGGTATTTCAGGAAACACCATACACTACTCCAGAGTGGCTCTTGGCAATTTACATCCCGCCCATCAGCATAACAAGGCTCCCAGTTCTCCATGGCCTGTCCTGCCTTTCTGGATTTTACACTTTTTTCAGATGGCCCTTTTGACCGGGGGGAAGTGAGACTTCATTGTAGTGCAGATTTCCTTTGCAAGCTTGCTTGTTTGGCCAAAAAGGGCGTATGCGTTTTTTCTTGAATATATTCAGGAAAAAACGCATACGCCCTTTTTGGCCAAGTGCATCATTGTGGACGTTCTGCCTCTTTTCCTATGCTTTACATGCAATTCCAGTCTACCTCCTGAAATCGGTTTCCTGCAATTCTGCCCTGCTTTCAACTCCTCTTGGCATCCTAATTCAATATATTTTTGGAAGATAGCTGTCATTTATAACTCTGCAGGTTTGTGAATTACAGTGCCCCTGAGCTCCTTTCTTCAACTCGCTTTCTTGTGAGCTGGCCGCAACACCGCAGGATTGCTTCAGGCCCTAATCTGGTTCCGGCACGGCACGCTGAGCCTTTGGTTAATTCCTCTTCCTGGTGGGAAATGAGAGTTAAATTTGCCCGTCCAGACACCTCCAGCTAGTCTCTCATTGGTTCTCCCTATTCCTGTTCATCTTCCGCAGAAATTGCAAACTGGGCCAAACAGGAGGTTAAAGGCACTGACTCTCCAAGTCGGGAGAGTGTTAGTAAAGCGTCTGGAATGTTGCACCCGAGTACCAGGGGACGAGAACTGAGACATATTGGAACACGTCTCCCGATCACACGGTTGATCATACTCTGGGTTCCACGTGCATGTTTTAGCTGAAGGAAGAATCCCTTAAACCTGGAGAGTTGAGACCCGTGGAATGGGTACCATGCAATATGACTTCAAAGGGTCTTCATTTGCTCACCGAACCTCTCCAATCCTATCACTGCTGCGTTTATGCCCCTGTACACACGCTTGATTTTCTTTCAGAGACATAGCAATCCATAGGTTTTAAGATACTTACTAGTCAGGTACATTCTTAGGCGTTTAATATGGGGTGTTGAGTCCATTTCGTTGAGCAAGGAGTAGTTCTTGTCTATTCCATATTTGGCTTAAGGAACTTTATCTGTGCTCATTTCAATCTCTGGTTTGATGCAGCACCCCAACTCACCTTTCCTCTTAAGCAAGCATAAGTTGGTTTTCTAAATTTGAGACCCTGTTCTGTTTTGTAATCCAGTTCCTGTGTAGCCAAGTTTACATTCTGTGTATTAGTGATATCTTATGATGTTTCTTTTTCTGTGTGACTTATTTCAGTTAGAATCATCATACCTGAATCCACTCATTATGCTGCTACGGGCCTGATGACATAGATTTCATTGTTGAGTGATATTGCATTGTACGTAAGTACCACAACTTCTTTATCCATTTTTCACTTTCTGCGATATTGAACTTGTACCGTAAACGAGGTTCTTGTAAACAGAGCCGTCCCAAACTTTGGGGTGGCTGTGTCTTTTTGATTTTAATTTCCCTAAGCTATAGGACAATAAGTGGAAGTGCCCTAGGCTCTGTTGCTTTGTTTTTTAGATGTTTCAGGAAACACCATACACCTCTCCCGAGTGGCTCTTGGCAATTTACATCCCGCCCATCAGCATAACAAGGCTCCCAGTTCTCCATGGCCTGTCCTGCCTTTCTGGATTTTACACTTTTTTCAGATGGCCCTTTTTACCGGGGGGAAGTGAGACTTCATTGTAGTGCAGATTTCCTTTGCAAGCTTGCTTGGTTGGCCAAAAAGGGCGTATCCGTTTTTCCTGAATATATTCAGGAAAAAACGCATACGCCCTTTTTGGCCAAGTGCATCATTGTGGACGTTCTGCCTCTTTTCCTATGCTTTAAATGCAATTCCAGTCTACCTCCTGAAATCGGTTTCCTGCAATTCTGCCCCGCTTTCAAGTCCTCTTGGCAGCCTTACTTCAGTATATTTTTGGACGATAGCTGTCATTTATAACTCTGCAGGTTTGTGAATTACAGTGCCCCTGAGCTCCTTTCTTCAACTCGCTTTCTTGTGAGCTGGCCGCAACACCGCAGGATTGCTTCAGGCCCTAATCTGGTTCCGGCACGGCACGCTGAGCCTTTGGTTAATTCCTCTTCCTGGTGGGAAATGAGAGTTAAATTTGCCCGTCCAGACACCTCCAGCTAGTCTCTCATTGGTTCTCCCTATTCCTGTTCATCTTCCGCAGAAATTGCAAACTGGGCCAAACAGGAGGTTAAAGGCACTGACTCTCCAAGTCGGGAGAGTGTTAGTAAAGCGTCTGGAATGTTGCACCCGAGTACCAGGGGACGAGAACTGAGACATATTGGAACACGTCTCCCGATCACACGGTTGATCATACTCTGGGTTCCACGTGCATGTTTTAGCTGAAGGAAGAATCCCTTAAACCTGGAGAGTTGAGACCCGTGGAATGGGTACCATGCAATATGACTTCAAAGGGTCTTCATTTGCTCACCGAACCTCTCCAATCCTATCACTGCTGCGTTTATGCCCCTGTACACACGCTTGATTTTCTTTCAGAGACATAGCAATCCATAGGTTTTAAGATACTTACTAGTCAGGTACATTCTTAGGCGTTTAATATGGGGTGTTGAGTCCATTTCGTTGAGCAAGGAGTAGTTCTTGTCTATTCCATATTTGGCTTAAGGAACTTTATCTGTGCTCATTTCAATCTCTGGTTTGATGCAGCACCCCAACTCACCTTTCCTCTTAAGCAAGCATAAGTTGGTTTTCTAAATTTGAGACCCTGTTCTGTTTTGTAATCCAGTTCCTGTGTAGCCAAGTTTACATTCTGTGTATTAGTGATATCTTATGATGTTTCTTTTTCTGTGTGACTTATTTCAGTTAGAATCATCATACCTGAATCCACTCATTATGCTGCTACGGGCCTGATGACATAGATTTCATTGTTGAGTGATATTGCATTGTACGTAAGTACCACAACTTCTTTATCCATTTTTCACTTTCTGCGATATTGAACTTGTACCGTAAACGAGGTTCTTGTAAACAGAGCCGTCCCAAACTTTGGGGTGGCTGTGTCTTTTTGATTTTAATTTCCCTAAGCTATAGGACAATAAGTGGAAGTGCCCTAGGCTCTGTTGCTTTGTTTTTTAGATGTTTCAGGAAACACCATACACCTCTCCCGAGTGGCTCTTGGCAATTTACATCCCGCCCATCAGCATAACAAGGCTCCCAGTTCTCCATGGCCTGTCCTGCCTTTCTGGATTTTACACTTTTTTCAGATGGCCCTTTTTACCGGGGGGAAGTGAGACTTCATTGTAGTGCAGATTTCCTTTGCAAGCTTGCTTGGTTGGCCAAAAAGGGCGTATCCGTTTTTCCTGAATATATTCAGGAAAAAACGCATACGCCCTTTTTGGCCAAGTGCATCATTGTGGACGTTCTGCCTCTTTTCCTATGCTTTAAATGCAATTCCAGTCTACCTCCTGAAATCGGTTTCCTGCAATTCTGCCCCGCTTTCAAGTCCTCTTGGCAGCCTTACTTCAGTATATTTTTGGACGATAGCTGTCATTTATAACTCTGCAGGTTTGTGAATTACAGTGCCCCTGAGCTCCTTTCTTCAACTCGCTTTCTTGTGAGCTGGCCGCAACACCGCAGGATTGCTTCAGGCCCTAATCTGGTTCCGGCACGGCACGCTGAGCCTTTGGTTAATTCCTCTTCCTGGTGGGAAATGAGAGTTAAATTTGCCCGTCCAGACACCTCCAGCTAGTCTCTCATTGGTTCTCCCTATTCCTGTTCATCTTCCGCAGAAATTGCAAACTGGGCCAAACAGGAGGTTAAAGGCACTGACTCTCCAAGTCGGGAGAGTGTTAGTAAAGCGTCTGGAATGTTGCACCCGAGTACCAGGGGACGAGAACTGAGACATATTGGAACACGTCTCCCGATCACACGGTTGATCATACTCTGGGTTCCACGTGCATGTTTTAGCTGAAGGAAGAATCCCTTAAACCTGGAGAGTTGAGACCCGTGGAATGGGTACCATGCAATATGACTTCAAAGGGTCTTCATTTGCTCACCGAACCTCTCCAATCCTATCACTGCTGCGTTTGTGCCCCTGTACACACGCTTGATTTTCTTTCAGAGACATAGCAATCCATAGGTTTTAAGATACTTACTAGTCAGGTACATTCTTAGGCGTTTAATATGGGGTGTTGAGTCCACTTTGTTGAGCAAGGAGTAGCTCTTGTCTATTCCATATTTGGCTTAAGGAACTTTATCTGTGCTCATTTCAATCTCTGGTTTTATGCAGCACCCCAACTCACCTTTCCCCTTAAGCAAGCATAAGTTGGTTTTCTAAATTTGAGACCCTGTTCTGTTTTGTAATCCAGTTCCTGTGTAGCCAAGTTTACATTCCGTGTATTAGTGATATCTTATGATGTTTCTTTTTCTGTGTGACTTATTTCAGTTAGAATCATCATACCTGAATCCACTCATTATGCTGGTACGGGCCTGATGACATAGATTTCATTGCTGAGTGATATTGCATTGTACGTAAGTACCACAAATTCTTTATCCATTTTCCACTTTCTGCGGTATTGAACTTGTACCGTAAACGAGGTTCTTGTAAACAGAGCCGTCCCAAACTTTGCGGTGGCTGTGTCTTTTTGATTTTAATTTCCCTAAGCTATAGGACCATAAGTGGAAGTGCCCTAGGCGCTGTTGCTTTGTTTTTTAGGTATTTCAGGAAACACCATACACTACTCCAGAGTGGCTCTTGGCAATTTACATCCCGCCCATCAGCATAACAAGGCTCCCAGTTCTCCATGGCCTGTCCTGCCTTTCTGGATTTTACACTTTTTTCAGATGGCCCTTTTGACCGGGGGGAAGTGAGACTTCATTGTAGTGCAGATTTCCTTTGCAAGCTTGCTTGTTTGGCCAAAAAGGGCGTATGCGTTTTTTCTTGAATATATTCAGGAAAAAACGCATACGCCCTTTTTGGCCAAGTGCATCATTGTGGACGTTCTGCCTCTTTTCCTATGCTTTACATGCAATTCCAGTCTACCTCCTGAAATCGGTTTCCTGCAATTCTGCCCTGCTTTCAACTCCTCTTGGCATCCTAATTCAATATATTTTTGGAAGATAGCTGTCATTTATAACTCTGCAGGTTTGTGAATTACAGTGCCCCTGAGCTCCTTTCTTCAACTCGCTTTCTTGTGAGCTGGCCGCAACACCGCAGGATTGCTTCAGGCCCTAATCTGGTTCCGGCACGGCACGCTGAGCCTTTGGTTAATTCCTCTTCCTGGTGGGAAATGAGAGTTAAATTTGCCCGTCCAGACACCTCCAGCTAGTCTCTCATTGGTTCTCCCTATTCCTGTTCATCTTCCGCAGAAATTGCAAACTGGGCCAAACAGGAGGTTAAAGGCACTGACTCTCCAAGTCGGGAGAGTGTTAGTAAAGCGTCTGGAATGTTGCACCCGAGTACCAGGGGACGAGAACTGAGACATATTGGAACACGTCTCCCGATCACACGGTTGATCATACTCTGGGTTCCACGTGCATGTTTTAGCTGAAGGAAGAATCCCTTAAACCTGGAGAGTTGAGACCCGTGGAATGGGTACCATGCAATATGACTTCAAAGGGTCTTCATTTGCTCACCGAACCTCTCCAATCCTATCACTGCTGCGTTTATGCCCCTGTACACACGCTTGATTTTCTTTCAGAGACATAGCAATCCATAGGTTTTAAGATACTTACTAGTCAGGTACATTCTTAGGCGTTTAATATGGGGTGTTGAGTCCATTTCGTTGAGCAAGGAGTAGTTCTTGTCTATTCCATATTTGGCTTAAGGAACTTTATCTGTGCTCATTTCAATCTCTGGTTTGATGCAGCACCCCAACTCACCTTTCCTCTTAAGCAAGCATAAGTTGGTTTTCTAAATTTGAGACCCTGTTCTGTTTTGTAATCCAGTTCCTGTGTAGCCAAGTTTACATTCTGTGTATTAGTGATATCTTATGATGTTTCTTTTTCTGTGTGACTTATTTCAGTTAGAATCATCATACCTGAATCCACTCATTATGCTGCTACGGGCCTGATGACATAGATTTCATTGCTGAGTGATATTGCATTGTACGTAAGTACCACAACTTCTTTATCCATTTTTCACTTTCTGCGATATTGAACTTGTACCGTAAACGAGGTTCTTGTAAACAGAGCCGTCCCAAACTTTGGGGTGGCTGTGTCTTTTTGATTTTAATTTCCCTAAGCTATAGGACAATAAGTGGAAGTGCCCTAGGCTCTGTTGCTTTGTTTTTTAGATGTTTCAGGAAACACCATACACCTCTCCCGAGTGGCTCTTGGCAATTTACATCCCGCCCATCAGCATAACAAGGCTCCCAGTTCTCCATGGCCTGTCCTGCCTTTCTGGATTTTACACTTTTTTCAGATGGCCCTTTTTACCGGGGGGAAGTGAGACTTCATTGTAGTGCAGATTTCCTTTGCAAGCTTGCTTGGTTGGCCAAAAAGGGCGTATCCGTTTTTCCTGAATATATTCAGGAAAAAACGCATACGCCCTTTTTGGCCAAGTGCATCATTGTGGACGTTCTGCCTCTTTTCCTATGCTTTAAATGCAATTCCAGTCTACCTCCTGAAATCGGTTTCCTGCAATTCTGCCCCGCTTTCAAGTCCTCTTGGCAGCCTTACTTCAGTATATTTTTGGACGATAGCTGTCATTTATAACTCTGCAGGTTTGTGAATTACAGTGCCCCTGAGCTCCTTTCTTCAACTCGCTTTCTTGTGAGCTGGCCGCAACACCGCAGGATTGCTTCAGGCCCTAATCTGGTTCCGGCACGGCACGCTGAGCCTTTGGTTAATTCCTCTTCCTGGTGGGAAATGAGAGTTAAATTTGCCCGTCCAGACACCTCCAGCTAGTCTCTCATTGGTTCTCCCTATTCCTGTTCATCTTCCGCAGAAATTGCAAACTGGGCCAAACAGGAGGTTAAAGGCACTGACTCTCCAAGTCGGGAGAGTGTTAGTAAAGCGTCTGGAATGTTGCACCCGAGTACCAGGGGACGAGAACTGAGACATATTGGAACACGTCTCCCGATCACACGGTTGATCATACTCTGGGTTCCACGTGCATGTTTTAGCTGAAGGAAGAATCCCTTAAACCTGGAGAGTTGAGACCCGTGGAATGGGTACCATGCAATATGACTTCAAAGGGTCTTCATTTGCTCACCGAACCTCTCCAATCCTATCACTGCTGCGTTTGTGCCCCTGTACACACGCTTGATTTTCTTTCAGAGACATAGCAATCCATAGGTTTTAAGATACTTACTAGTCAGGTACATTCTTAGGCGTTTAATATGGGGTGTTGAGTCCATTTCGTTGAGCAAGGAGTAGTTCTTGTCTATTCTATATTTGGCTTAAGGAACTTTATCTGTGCTCATTTCAATCTCTGGTTTTATGCAGCACCCCAACTCACCTTTCCCCTTAAGCAAGCATAAGTTGGTTTTCTAAATTTGAGACCCTGTTCTGTTTTGTAATCCAGTTCCTGTGTAGCCAAGTTTACATCCCGTGTATTAGTGATATCTTATGATGTTTCTTTTTCTGTGTGACTTATTTCAGTTAGAATCATCATACCTGAATCCACTCATTATGCTGCTACGGGCCTGATGACATAGATTTCATTGCTGAGTGATATTGCATTGTACGTAAGTACCACAACTTCTTTATCCATTTTTCACTTTCTGCGATATTGAACTTGTACCGTAAACGAGGTTCTTGTAAACAGAGCCGTCCCAAACTTTGGGGTGGCTGTGTCTTTTTGATTTTAATTTCCCTAAGCTATAGGACCATAAGTGGAAGTGCCCTAGGCTCTGTTGCTTTGTTTTTTAGATGTTTCAGGAAACACCATACACCTCTCCCGAGTGGCTGTTGGCAATTTACATCCCGCCCATCAGCATAACAAGGCTCCCAGTTCTCCATGGCCTGTCCTGCCTTTCTGGATTTTACACTTTTTTCAGATGGCCCTTTTGACCGGGGGGAAGTGAGACTTCATTGTAGTGCAGATTTCCTTTGCAAGCTTGCTTGGTTGGCCAAAAAGGGCGTATGCGTTTTTTCCTGAATATATTCAGGAAAAAACGCATACGCCCTTTTTGGCCAAGTGCATCATTGTGGACGTTCTGCCTCTTTTCCTATGCTTTAAATGCAATTCCAGTCTACCTCCTGAAATCGGTTTCCTGCAATTCTGCCCCGCTTTCAAGTCCTCTTGGCAGCCTTACTTCAGTATATTTTTGGACGATAGCTGTCATTTATAACTCTGCAGGTTTGTGAATTACAGTGTCCCTGATCTCCTTTCTTCAACTCGCTTTCTTGTGAGCTGGCCGCAACACCGCAGGATTGCTTCAGGCCTTAATCTGGTTGCGGCACGGCACGCTGAGCCTTTGGTTAATTCCTCTTCCTGGTGGGAAATGAGAGTTAAATTTGCCCGTCCAGACACCTCCACCTAGTCTCTCATTGGTTCTCCCTATTCCTGTTCATCTTCCGCAGAAATTGCAAATGGGCCAAACAGGAGGTTAAAGGCACTGACTCTCCAAGTCGGGAGAGTGTTAGTAAAGCGTGTGGAATGTTGCACCCGAGTACCAGGGGACGCGAACTGAGACATATTGGAACACGTCTCCCGATCACACGGTTGATCATACTCTGGGTTCCACGTGCATGTTTTACCTGAAGGCAGAATCCCTTAAACCTGGAGAGTTGAGACCCGTGGAATGGGTACCATGCAATATGACTTCAAAGGGTCTTCATTTGCTCACCGAACGTCTCCAATCCTATCACTGCTGCGTTTATGCCCCTGTACACACGCTTGATTTTCTTTCAGCGACATAGCAATCCATAGGTTTTAAGATACTTACTAGTCAGGTACATTCTTAGGCGTTTAATATGGGGTGTTGAGTCCATTTCGTTGAGCAAGGAGTAGTTCTTGTCTATTCCATATTTGGCTTAAGGAACTTTATCTGTGCTCATTTCAATCTCTGGTTTGATGCAGCACCCCAACTCACCTTTCCCCTTAAGCAAGCATAAGTTGGTTTTCTAAATTTGAGACCCTGTTCTGTTTTGTAATCCAGTTCCTGTGTAGCCAAGTTTACATTCCGTGTATTAGTGATATCTTATGATGTTTCTTTTTCTGTGTGACTTATTTCAGGTAGAATCATCATACCTGAATCCACTCATTATGCTGCTACGGGCCTGATGACATAGATTTCATTGCTGAGTGATATTGCATTGTACGTAAGTACCACAACTTCTTTATCCATTTTTCACTTTCTGCGATATTGAACTTGTACCGTAAACGAGGTTCTTGTAAACAGAGCTGTACCAAACTTTGGGGTGGCTGTGTCTTTTTGATTTTAATTTCCCTAAGCTATAGGACCATAAGTGGAAGTGCCCTAGGCTCTGTTGCTTTGTTTTTTAGATGTTTCAGGAAACACCATACACCTCTCGCGAGTGGCTGTTGGCAATTTACATCCCGCCCATCAGCATAACAAGGCTCCCAGTTCTCCATGGCCTGTCCTGCCTTTCTGGATTTTACACTTTTTTCAGATGGCCCTTTTGACCGGGGGGCAGTGAGACTTCATTGTAGTGTAGATTTCCTTTGCAAGCTTGCTTGTTTGGCCAAAAAGGGCGTATGCGTTTTTTCTTGAATATATTCAGGAAAAAACGCATACGCCCTTTTTGGCCAAGTGCATCATTGTGGACGTTCTGCCTCTTTTCCTATGCTTTAAATGCAATTCCAGTCTACCTCCTGAAATCGGTTTCCTGCAATTCTGCCCCGCTTTCAAGTCCTCTTGGCAGCCTTACTTCAGTATATTTTTGGACGATAGCTGTCATTTATAACTCTGCAGGTTTGTGAATTACAGTGCCCCTGAGCTCCTTTCTTCAACTCGCTTTCTTGTGAGCTGGCCGCAACACCGCAGGATTGCTTCAGGCCCTAATCTGGTTCCGGCACGGCACGCTGAGCCTTTGGTTAATTCCTCTTCCTGGTGGGAAATGAGAGTTAAATTTGCCCGTCCAGACACCTCCAGCTAGTCTCTCATTGGTTCTCCCTATTCCTGTTCATCTTCCGCAGAAATTGCAAACTGGGCCAAACAGGAGGTTAAAGGCACTGACTCTCCAAGTCGGGAGAGTGTTAGTAAAGCGTCTGGAATGTTGCACCCGAGTACCAGGGGACGAGAACTGAGACATATTGGAACACGTCTCCCGATCACACGGTTGATCATACTCTGGGTTCCACGTGCATGTTTTAGCTGAAGGAAGAATCCCTTAAACCTGGAGAGTTGAGACCCGTGGAATGGGTACCATGCAATATGACTTCAAAGGGTCTTCATTTGCTCACCGAACCTCTCCAATCCTATCACTGCTGCGTTTATGCCCCTGTACACATGCTTGATTTTCTTTCAGAGACATAGCAGTGCATAGGTTTTAAGATACTTACTAGTCAGGTACATTCTTAGGCATTTAATATGGGGTGTTGAGTCCATTTCGTTGAGCAAGGAGTAGTTCTTGTCTATTCTATATTTGGCTTAAGGAACTTTATCTGTGCTCATTTCAATCTCTGGTTTTATGCAGCACCCCAACTCACCTTTCCCCTTAAGCAAGCATAAGTTGGTTTTCTAAATTTGAGACCCTGTTCTGTTTTGTAATCCAGTTCCTGTGTAGCCAAGTTTACATTCCGTGTATTAGTGATATCTTATGATGTTTCTTTTTCTGTGTGACTTATTTCAGTTAGAATCATCATACCTGAATCCACTCATTATGCTGCTACGGGCCTGATGACATAGATTTCATTGCTGAGTGATATTGCATTGTACGTAAGTACCACAACTTCTTTATCCATTTTTCACTTTCTGCGATATTGAACTTGTACCGTAAACGAGGTTCTTGTAAACAGAGCCGTCCCAAACTTTGGGGTGGCTGTGTCTTTTTGATTTTAATTTCCCTAAGCTATAGGACCATAAGTGGAAGTGCCCTAGGCTCTGTTGCTTTGTTTTTTAGATGTTTCAGGAAACACCATACACCTCTCCCGAGTGGCTGTTGGCAATTTACATCCCGCCCATCAGCATAACAAGGCTCCCAGTTCTCCATGGCCTGTCCTGCCTTTCTGGATTTTACACTTTTTTCAGATGGCCCTTTTGACCGGGGGGAAGTGAGACTTCATTGTAGTGCAGATTTCCTTTGCAAGCTTGCTTGGTTGGCCAAAAAGGGCGTATGCGTTTTTTCCTGAATATATTCAGGAAAAAACGCATACGCCCTTTTTGGCCAAGCGCATCATTGTGGACGTTCTGCCTCTTTTCCTATGCTTTAAATGCAATTCCAGTCTACCTCCTGAAATCGGTTTCCTGCAATTCTGCCCCGCTTTCAAGTCCTCTTGGCAGCCTTACTTCAGTATATTTTTGGACGATAGCTGTCATTTATAACTCTGCAGGTTTGTGAATTACAGTGCCCCTGAGCTCCTTTCTTCAACTCGCTTTCTTGTGAGCTGGCCGCAACACCGCAGGATTGCTTCAGGCCCTAATCTGGTTCCGGCACGGCACGCTGAGCCTTTGGTTAATTCCTCTTCCTGGTGGGAAATGAGAGTTAAATTTGCCCGTCCAGACACCTCCAGCTAGTCTCTCATTGGTTCTCCCTATTCCTGTTCATCTTCCGCAGAAATTGCAAACTGGGCCAAACAGGAGGTTAAAGGCACTGACTCTCCAAGTCGGGAGAGTGTTAGTAAAGCGTCTGGAATGTTGCACCCGAGTACCAGGGGACGAGAACTGAGACATATTGGAACACGTCTCCCGATCACACGGTTGATCATACTCTGGGTTCCACGTGCATGTTTTAGCTGAAGGAAGAATCCCTTAAACCTGGAGAGTTGAGACCCGTGGAATGGGTACCATGCAATATGACTTCAAAGGGTCTTCATTTGCTCACCGAACCTCTCCAATCCTATCACTGCTGCGTTTATGCCCCTGTACACATGCTTGATTTTCTTTCAGAGACATAGCAGTGCATAGGTTTTAAGATACTTACTAGTCAGGTACATTCTTAGGCATTTAATATGGGGTGTTGAGTCCATTTCGTTGAGCAAGGAGTAGTTCTTGTCTATTCTATATTTGGCTTAAGGAACTTTATCTGTGCTCATTTCAATCTCTGGTTTGATGCAGCACCCCAACTCACCTTTCCCCTTAAGCAAGCATAAGTTGGTTTTCTAAATTTGAGACCCTGTTCTGTTTTGTAATCCAGTTCCTGTGTAGCCAAATTTACATCCCGTGTATTAGTGATATCTTATGATGTTTCTTTTTCTGTGTGACTTATTTCAGTTAGAATCATCATACCTGAATCCACTCATTATGCTGCTACGGGCCTGATGACATAGATTTCATTGCTGAGTGATATTGCATTGTACGTAAGTACCACAACTTCTTTATCCATTTTTCACTTTCTGCGATATTGAACTTGTACCGTAAACGAGGTTCTTGTAAACAGAGCCGTCCCAAACTTTGGGGTGGCTGTGTCTTTTTGATTTTAATTTCCCTAAGCTATAGGACCATAAGTGGAAGTGCCCTAGGCTCTGTTGCTTTGTTTTTTAGATGTTTCAGGAAACACCATACACCTCTCCCGAGTGGCTGTTGGCAATTTACATCCCGCCCATCAGCATAACAAGGCTCCCAGTTCTCCATGGCCTGTCCTGCCTTTCTGGATTTTACACTTTTTTCAGATGGCCCTTTTGACCGGGGGGAAGTGAGACTTCATTGTAGTGCAGATTTCCTTTGCAAGCTTGCTTGGTTGGCCAAAAAGGGCGTATGCGTTTTTTCCTGAATATATTCAGGAAAAAACGCATACGCCCTTTTTGGCCAAGTGCATCATTGTGGACGTTCTGCCTCTTTTCCTATGCTTTAAATGCAATTCCAGTCTACCTCCTGAAATCGGTTTCCTGCAATTCTGCCCCGCTTTCAAGTCCTCTTGGCAGCCTTACTTCAGTATATTTTTGGACGATAGCTGTCATTTATAACTCTGCAGGTTTGTGAATTACAGTGCCCCTGAGCTCCTTTCTTCAACTCGCTTTCTTGTGAGCTGGCCGCAACACCGCAGGATTGCTTCAGGCCCTAATCTGGTTCCGGCTCGGCACGCTGAGCCTTTGGTTAATTCCTCTTCCTGGTGGGAAATGAGAGTTAAATTTGCCCGTCCAGACACCTCCAGCTAGTCTCTCATTGGTTCTCCCTATTCCTGTTCATCTTCCGCAGAAATTGCAAACTGGGCCAAACAGGAGGTTAAAGGCACTGACTCTCCAAGTCGTGAGAGTGTTAGTAAAGCGTCTGGAATGTTGCACCCGAGTACCAGGGGACGAGAACTGAGACATATTGGAACACGTCTCCCGATCACACGGTTGATCATACTCTGGGTTCCACGTGCATGTTTTAGCTGAAGGAAGAATCCCTTAAATCTGGAGAGTTGAGACCCGTGGAATGGGTACCATGCAATATGACTTCAAAGGGTCTTCATTTGCTCACCGAACCTCTCCAATCCTATCACTGCTGCGTTTATGCCCCTGTACACACGCTTGATTTTCTTTCAGAGACATAGCAATCCATAGGTTTTAAGATACTTACTAGTCAGGTACATTCTTAGGCGTTTAATATGGGGTGTTGAGTCCATTTCGTTGAGCAAGGAGTAGTTCTTGTCTATTCCATATTTGGCTTAAGGAACTTTATCTGTGCTCATTTCAATCTCTGGTTTGATGCAGCACCCCAACTCACCTTTCCCCTTAAGCAAGCATAAGTTGGTTTTCTAAATTTGAGACCCTGTTCTGTTTTGTAATCCAGTTCCTGTGTAGCCAAGTTTACATTCCGTGTATTAGTGATATCTTATGATGTTTCTTTTTCTGTGTGACTTATTTCAGTTAGAATCATCATACCTGAATCCACTCATTATGCTGCTACGGGCCTGATGACATAGATTTCATTGCTGAGTGATATTGCATTGTACGTAAGTACCACAACTCCTTTATCCATTTTTCACTTTCTGCGATATTGAACTTGTACCGTAAACGAGGTTCTTGTAAACAGAGCCGTCCCAAACTTTGGGGTGGCTGTGTCTTTTTGATTTTAATTTCCCTAAGCTATAGGACCATAAGTGGAAGTGCCCTAGGCTCTGTTGCTTTGTTTTTTAGATGTTTCAGGAAACACCATACACCTCTCAAGAGTGGCTCTTGGCAATTTACATCCCGCCCATCAGCATAACAAGGCTCCCAGTTCTCCATGGCCTGTCCTGCCTTTCTGGATTTTACACTTTTTTCAGATGGCCCTTTTGACCGGGGGGAAGTGAGACTTCATTGTAGTGCAGATTTCCTTTGCAAGCTTGCTTGGTTGGCCAAAAAGGGCGTATGCGTTTTTTCCTGAATATATTCAGGAAAAAACGCATACGCCCTTTTTGGCCAAGTGCATCATTGTGGACGTTCTGCCTCTTTTCCTATGCTTTAAATGCAATTCCAGTCTACCTCCTGAAATCGGTTTCCTGCAATTCTGCCCCGCTTTCAAGTCCTCTTGGCAGCCTTACTTCAGTATATTTTTGGACGATAGCTGTCATTTATAACTCTGCAGGTTTGTGAATTACAGTGCCCCTGAGCTCCTTTCTTCAACTCGCTTTCTTGTGAGCTGGCCGCAACACCGCAGGATTGCTTCAGGCCCTAATCTGGTTCCGGCACGGCACGCTGAGCCTTTGGTTAATTCCTCTTCCTGGTGGGAAATGAGAGTTAAATTTGCCCGTCCAGACACCTCCAGCTAGTCTCTCATTGGTTCTCCCTATTCCTGTTCATCTTCCGCAGAAATTGCAAACTGGGCCAAACAGGAGGTTAAAGGCACTGACTCTCCACGTCGGGAGAGTGTTAGTAAAGCGTCTGGAATGTTGCACCCGAGTACCAGGGGACGAGAACTGAGACATATTGGAACACGTCTCCCGATCACACGGTTGATCATACTCTGGGTTCCACATGCATGTTTTAGCTGAAGGAAGAATCCCTTAAACCTGGAGAGTTGAGACCCGTGGAATGGGTACCATGCAATATGACTTCAAAGGGTCTTCATTTTCTCACCGAACCTCTGCAATCCTATCACTGCTGCGTTTATGCCCCTGTACACACGCTTGATTTTCTTTCAGACACATAGCAATCCATAGGTTTTAAGATACTTACTAGTCAGGTACATTCTTAGGCGTTTAATATGGAGTGTTGAGTCCACTTCATTGAGCAAGGAGTAGCTCTTGTCTATTACATATTTGGCTTATGGAACGGTATCTGTGCTCATTTCAATCTCTGGTTTTATGCAGCACCCCAACTCACCCGTCCCCTTAAGCAAGCATAAGTTGGTTTTCTACATTTGACACCCTGTTCTGTTTTGTAATTCAGTTCTTGTGTAGCCAAGTTTACATTCCGTGTATTAGTGATATCTTATGATGTTTCTTTTTCTGTGTGACTAATTTCACTTAGAATCATCGTACCTGAATCCACTCATTATGCTGCTACGGGCCTGTTGACATAGATTTCATTGCTGAGTGATATTGCATTGTACGTAAGTACCACAATTTCTTTATCCATTTTTCGCTTTCTGTGATATTTAACTTGTACCGTAAACGAGGTTCTTGTAAACAGAGCCGTCCCAAACTTTGGGGTGGCTGTTTCTTTTTGATTTTAATTTCCCTAAGCTATAGGACAATAAGTGGAAGTGCCCTAGGCTCTGTTGCTTTGTTTTTTGGATGTTTCAGGAAACACCATACACTTCTCCAGAGTGGCTGCTGGCAATTTACATCCCGCCCATCAGCATAACTAGGCTCCCAGTTCTCCATGGCCTGTCCTGCCTTTCTGGATTTTACACTTTTTTCAGATGGCCCTTTTGACCGGGGGGAAGTGAGACTTCATTGTAGTGCAGATTTCCTTTGCAAGCTTGCTTGGTTGGCCAAAAAGGGCGTATGCGTTTTTTCCTGAATATATTCAGGAAAAAACGCATACGCCCTTTTTGGCCAAGTGCATCATTGTGGACGTTCTGCCTCTTTTCCTATGCTTTACATGCAATTCCAGTCTACCTCCTGAAATCGGTTTCCTGCAATTCTGCCCCGCTTTCAACTCCTCTTGGCTGCCTTACTTTAATATATTTTTGGAAGATAGCTGTCATTTATAACTCTGCAAGTTTGTGAATTACAGTGCCCCAGAGCTCCTTTCTTCAACTCGCTTTCTTGTGAGCTGGCCGCAACACCGCAGGATTGCTTCAGGCCCTAGTGTGCTTCTAGCCTGGCACGCTGAGCCTTTGGTTAATTCCTCTTCCTGGTGCGAAATGAGAGTTAAATTTGTCCATCCAGACACCTCCACCTAGTCTCTCATTGGTTCTCCGTATTCCTGTTCATCTTACGAAGAAATTGCAAACTTGGCCAAACAGGAGGTTAAAGGCACCGACTCTCCAAGTGGGGAGAGTGTTAGTAAAGCGTCTGGAATGTTACACCCGAGTATCAGGGGATTTGAACACGTTTCCCGATCACACGGTGGATCATACTCTGGGTTCCACATGCATGTTTTAGCTGAACGAAGAATCCCTTAAACCTAGAGAGCTGAGACCCATGGAATGGGTACCATGCAATATGACTTCAAAGAGTCTGCATTTGCTCAACGAACCTCACCAATCCTATCACTGCTGCGTTTATGACACTGTACACACGCTTGATTCTCTTTCAGAGACATATAAATCCATAGGTTTTAAGATTCTTACTAGTCAGGTATATTCTTAGGCGTTTAATATGGGGTGTTGAGTCCACTTCGTTGAGCAAGGAGTAGCTCTTGTCTATACCATATTTGGCTTAAGGAACTTTATCTGTGCTCATTTCAATCTCTGGTTTTATGCAGCACCCCAACTCACCATTCCCGTTAAGGAAGCAAAAGTTGGTTTTCTTAATTGGAGACCCTGTTCTGTTTTGTAATCCAGTTCCTGTGTAGCCAAGTTTACATTCCGTGTATTAATGATATATTATGATGTTTCTTTTTCTGTGTGACTTATTTCACTTAGAATCATCATACCTGAATCCACTCATTATGCTGCTATGGGCCTGATGACATAGATTTCATTGCTTAGTGATATTGCATTGTACGTAAGTACCACAACTTCTTTATCCATTTTTCGCTTTGTGTGATATTGAACTGGTACCGTAAACGAGGTTCTTGTAAACAGAGCCGTCCCAAACTTTGGGGTGGCTGTGTCTTTTTGATTTTAATTTCCCTAAGCTATAGGACCATAAGTGGAAGTGCCATAGGCTCTGTTGCTTTGTTTTTTGGATGTTTCAGGAAACACCATACACTTCTCCAGAGTGGCTGCTGGCAATTTACATCCCGCCCATCAGCATAACAAGGCTCCCAGTTCTCCATGGCCTGTCCTGCCTTTCTGGATTTTACACTTTTTTCAGATGGCCCTTTTACCGGGGGGCAGTGAGACTTCATTGTAGTACAGATTTCCTTTGCAAGCTTGCTTGGTTGGCCAAAAAGGGCGTATGCGTTTTTTCCTGAATATATTCAGGATAAAACCATACGCCCTTTATGGCCAAGTGCATCATTGTGGACGTTCTGCCTCTTTCCCTATGCTTTACATGCAATTCCAGTCTACCTCCTGAAATCGGTTTCCTGCAATTCTGCCCCGCTTTCAACTCCTCTTGGCAGCCTTACTTCAATATATTTTTGGAAGATAGCTGTCATTTATAACTCTGTAGGTTTGTGAATTACAGTGCCCCTGAGCTCCTTTCTTCAACTCGCTTTCTTGTGAGCTGGCCGCAACACCGCAGGATTGCATCAGGCCCTAATTTGGTTCCGGCATGGCATGTTGAGCCTTTGGTTAATTCCTCTTCCTGGTGGGAAATGAGAGTTAAATTTGCCCGTCCAGACACCTCCAGCTAGTCTCTCATTGGTTCTCCCTATTCCTGTTCATTTTCCACAGAAATTGCAAACTGGGCAAACAGGAGGTTAAAGGCACTGACTCTCCAAGTGGGGAGAGTGTTAGTAAAGCGTCTGGAATGTTGCACCCGAGTACCAGGGGACGAAAACTGAGACACATTTGAACACGTTTCCCGATCACACGGTGGATCATACTCTGGGTTCCACATGCATGTTTTAGCTGAAGGAAGAATCCCTTAAACATGGAGAGTTGAGACCCATGGAATGGGTACCATGCATTATGACTTCAAAGGGTCTGCATTTGCTCACCGAACCTCACCAATCCTATCACTGCTGCGCTTATGCTGCTGTACACATGCATGATTCTCTTTCGGAGACATATAAATCCATAGGTTTTAAGATTCTTACTAGTCAGGTATATTGTTAGGCGTTTAATATGGGGTGTTGAGTCTACTTCGTTGAGCAAGGAGTAGCTCTTGTCTATTACATATTTGGCTTATGGAACGGTATCTGTGCTAATTTCAATCTCTGGTTTTATGCAGCACCCCAACTCACCTTTCCCCTTAAGCAAGCATAAGTTGGTTTTCTACATTTGACACCCTGTTCTGTTTTGTAATTCAGTTCCTGTGTAGCCAAGTTTACATTCCGTGTAGTAGTGATATCTTATGATGTTTCTTTTTCTGTGTGACTTATTTCACTTAGAATCATCATACCTGAATCCACTCATTATGCTGCTACGGGCCTGATGACATAGATTTCATTGCTGAGTGATATTGCATTGTACGTAAGTACCACAACTTCTTTATCCATTTTTCGCTTTCTGTGATATTGAACTTGTACCGTAAACGAGGTTCTTGTAAACAGAGCCGTCCCAAACTTTGGGGTGGCTCTGTCTTTTTGATTTTAATTTCCCTAAGCTATAGGACCATAAGTGGAAGTGCCCTAGGCTCTGTTGCTTTGTTTTTTGGATGTTTCAGGAAACACCATACACTTCTCCAGAGTGGCTGCTGGCAATTTACATCGCGCCCATCAGCATAACAAGGCTCCCAGTTCTCCATGGCCTGTCCTGCCTTTCTGGATTTTACACTTTTTTCAGATGGCCCTTTTGACCGCGGGGCAGTGAGACTTCATTGTAGTGCAGATTTCCTTTGCAAGCTTGCTTGGTTGGCCAAAAAGGGCGTATGCGTTTTTTCCTGAATATATTCAGGAAAAAACGCATACGCACTTTTTGGCCAAGTGCATCATTGTGCACGTTCTGCCTCTTTTCCTATGCTTTACATGCAATTCCAGTCTACCTCCTGAAATCGGTTTCCTGCAATTCTGCACCGCTTTCAACTCCTCTTGGCTGCCTTACTTCAATATATTTTTGGAAGATAGCTGTCATTTATAACTCTGCAGGTTTGTGAATTACAGTGCCCCTGAGCTCCTTTCTTCAACTCGCTTTCTTGTGAGCTGGCCGCAACACCGCAAGATTGCTTCAGGCCCTAGTTTGGTTCCAGCATGGCATGTTGAGCCTTTGGTTAATTCCTCTTCCTGGAGGGAAATGAGAGTTAAATTTGCCCGTCCAGACACCTCCACCTAGTCTCTCATTGGTTCTCCCTATTCCTGTTCATTTTCCATAGAAATTGCAAACTGGGCCAAACAGGAGGTTAAAGGCACTGACTCTCCAAGTGGGGAGAGTGTTAGTAAAGCGTCTGGAATGTTGCACCCGAGTACCCGGGGACGAAAACTGAGACACATTTGAACACGTTTCCCGATCACACGGTGGATCATACTCTGGGTTCCACATGCATGTTTTAGCTGAAGGAAGAATCCCTTAAACATGGAGAGTTGAGACCCATGGAATGGGTACCATGCAATATGACTTCAAAGGGTCTGCATTTGCTCACCGAACCTCACCAATCCTATCACTGCTGCGTTTATGCCACTGTACACACGCTTGATTCTCTTTCGGAGACATATAAATCCATAGGATTTAAGATTCTTACTAGTCAGGTATATTCTTAGGCGTTTAATATGGGGTGTTAAGTCCACTTCGTTGAGCAAGGAGTAGCTCTTGTCTATTACATATTTGGCTTATGGAACGGTATCTGTGCTAATTTCAATCTCTGATTTTATGCAGCACCCCAACTCACCTTTCCCCTTAAGCAAGCATATGTTGGTTTTCTACATTTGACAAACTGTTCTGTTTTGTAATTCAGTTCCTGTGTAGCCAAGTTTACATTCCGTGTAGTAGTGATATCTTATGATGTTTCTTTTTCTGTGTGACTTATTTCACTTAGAATCATCGTACCTGAATCCACTCATTATGCTGCTACGGGCCTGATGACATAGATTTCATTGCTGAGTGATATTGCATTGTACGTAAGTACCACAACTTTTTTATCCATTTTTCGCTTTCTGTGATATTGAACTTGTACCGTAAACGAGGTTCTTGTAAACAGAGCCGTCCCAAACTTTGGGGTGGCTGTGTCTTTTTGATTTTAATTTCCCTAAGCTATAGGACCATAAGTGGAAGTGCCCTAGGCTCTGTTGCTTTGTTTTTTGGATGTTTCAGGAAACACCATACACTTCTCCAGAGTGGCTGCTGGCAATTTACATCCCACCCATCAGCATAACAAGGCTCCCAGTTCTCCATGGCCTGTCCTGCCTTTCTGGATTTTACACTTTTTTCGGATGGCCCTTTTGACCGGGGGGCAGTGAGACTTCAATGTAGTGCAGATTTCCTTTGCAAGCTTGCTTGGTTGGCCAAAAAGGGCGTATGCGTTTTTTCCTGAATATATTCAGGAAAAAACGCATACGCCCTTTTTGGCCAAGTGCATTATTGTGGACGTTCTGCCTCTTTTCCTATGCTTTACATGCAATTCCAGTCTACCTCCTGAAATCGGTTTCCTGCAATTCTGCCCGCTTTCAACTCCTCTTGGCAGCCTTACTTCAATATATTTTTGGAAGATAGCTGTCATTTATAACTCTGCAGGTTTGTGAATTACAGTGCCCCTGAGCTCCTTTCTTCAACTCGCTTTCTTGTGAGCTGGCCGCAACACCGCAGGATTTCTTCAGGCCCTAGTTTGGTTCCGGCACGGCATGCTGAGCCTTTGGTTAATTCCTCTTCCTGGTGGGAAATGAGAGTTAAATTTGCCCGTCCAGACACCTCCACCTAGTCTCTCATTGGTTCTCCCTATTCCTGTTCATTTTCCACAGAAATTGCAAACTGGGCCAAACAGGAGGTTAAAGGCACTGACTCTCCAAGTGAGGAGAGTGTTAGTAAAGCGTCTGGAATGTTGCACCCGAGTACCAGGGGACGAAAACTGAGACACATTTGAACACTTTTTCCGATCACATGGTGGATCATACTCTGGGTTCCACATGCATGTTTTAGCTGAAGGAAGAATCCCTTAAACATGTAAAGTTGAGACCCATGGAATGGGTACCATGCAATATGAGTTCAAAGGGTCTGCATTTGCTCACCGAACCTCACCAATCCTATCACTGCTACGTTTATGCCTCTGTACACACGCTTGATTCCCTTTCGCAGACATATAAATCCATAGGTTTTAAGATTCTTACTAGTCAGGTATATTCTTAGGCGTTTAATATGGGGTGTTGAGTCCACTTCGTTGAGCAAGGAGTAGCTCTTGTCTATTACATATTTGGCTTATGGAACGGTATCTGTGCTCATTTCAATCTCTGGTTTTATGCAGCACCCCAACTCACCCGTCCCCTTAAGCAAGCATAAGTTGGTTTTCTACATTTGACACCCTGTTCTGTTTTGTAATTCAGTTCTTGTGTAGCCAAGTTTACATTCCGTGTATTAGTGATATCTTATGATGTTTCTTTTTCTGTGTGACTAATTTCACTTAGAATCATCGTACCTGAATCCACTCATTATGCTGCTACGGGCCTGATGACATAGATTTCATTGCTGAGTGATATTGCATTGTACGTAAGTACCACAATTTCTTTATCCATTTTTTGCTTTCTGTGATATTGAACTTGTACCGTAAACGAGGTTCTTGTAAACAGAGCCGTCCCAAACTTTGGGGTGGCTGTGTCTTTTTGATTTTAATTTCCCTAAGCTATAGGACCATAAGTGGAAGTGCCCTAGGCTCTGTTGCTTTGTTTTTTGGATGTTTCAGGAAACACCATACACTTCTCCAGAGTGGCTGCTGGCAATTTACATCCCGCCCATCAGCATAACTAGGCTCCCAGTTCTCCATGGCCTGTCCTGCCTTTCTGGATTTTACACTTTTTTCAGATGGCCCTTTTGACCGGGGGGCAGTGAGACTTCATTGTAGTGCAGATTTCCTTTGCAAGCTTGCTTGGTTGGCCAAAAAGGGCGTATGCGTTTTTTCCTGAATATATTCAGGAAAAAACGCATACGCCCTTTTTGGCCAAGTGCATCATTGTGGGCGTTCTGCCTCTTTTCCTATGCTTTACATGCAATTCCAGTCTACCTCCTGAAATCGGTTTCCTGCAATTCTGCCCCCCTTTCAACTCCTCTTGGCATCCTAATTCAATATATTTTTGGAAGATAGCTGTCATTTATAACTCTGCAGGTTTGTGAATTACAGTGTCCCTGAGCTCCTTTCTTCAACTCGCTTTCTTGTGAGCTGGCCGCAACACCGCAGGATTGCTTCAGGCCCTAGTTTGGTTCCGGCACGGCATGCTGAGCCTTTGGTTAATTCCTCTTCCTGGTGGGAAATGAGCATTAAATTGGCCCGTCCGGACACCTCCACCTAATCTCTCATTGGTTCTCCCTATTCCTGTTCATCTTCCGCAGAAATTGCTAACTGGGCCAAACAGGAGGTTAAAGGCACTGACTCTCCAAGTGGGGAGAGTGTTAGTAAAGCGTCTGGAATGTTGCACCCGAGTACCAGGGGACGAAAACTGAGACACATTTGAACACGTTTTCCGACCACATGGTGGATCATACTCTGGGTTCCACATGCATGTTTTAGCTGAAGGAAGAATCCCTTATACATGGAGAGTTGAGACCCATGGAATGGGTACCATGCAATATGTCTTCAAAGGGTCTGCATTTGCTCACCGAACCTCACCAATCCTATCACTGCTGCGTTTATGCCGCTGTACACACACTTGATTCTCTTTCGGAGACATATAAATCCATAGGTTTTAAGATTCTTACTAGTCAGGTAGATTCTTACTAGTCAGGTATATTCTTAGGCGGTTAATATGGGGTGTTGAGTCCACTTCGTTGAGCAAGGAGTAGCTCTTGTCTATTACATATTGGCTTATGGAACGGTATCTGTGCTAATTTCAATCTCTGGTTTTATGCAGCACCCCAACTCACCCGTCCCCTTAAGCAAGCATAAGTTGGTTTTCTACATTTGACACCCTGTTCTGTTTTGTAATTCAGTTCTTGTGTAGCCAAGTTTACATTCCGTGTATTAGTGATATCTTATGATGTTTCTTTTTCTGTGTGACTAATTTCACTTAGAATCATCGTACCTGAATCCACTCATTATGCTGCTACGGGCCTGATGACATAGATTTCATTGCTGAGTGATATTGCATTGTACGTAAGTACCACAATTTCTTTATCCATTTTTCGCTTTCTGTGATATTGAACTTGTACCGTAAACGAGGTTCTTGTAAACAGAGCCGTCCCAAACTTTGGGGTGGCTGTGTCTTTTTGATTTTAATTTCCCTAAGCTATAGGACCATAAGTGGAAGTGCCCTAGGCTCTGTTGCTTTGTTTTTTGGATGTTTCAGGAAACACCATACACTTCTCCAGAGTGGCTGCTGGCAATTTACATCCCGCCCATCAGCATAACTAGGCTCCCAGTTCTCCATGGCCTGTCCTGCCTTTCTGGATTTTACACTTTTTTCAGATGGCCCTTTTGACCGGGGGGCAGTGAGACTTCATTGTAGTGCAGATTTCCTTTGCAAGCTTGCTTGGTTGGCCAAAAAGGGCGTATGCGTTTTTTCCTGAATATATTCAGGAAAAAACGCATACGCCCTTTTTGGCCAAGTGCATCATTGTGGACGTTCTGCCTCTTTTCCTATGCTTTACATGCAATTCCAGTCTACCTCCTGAAATCGGTTTCCTGCAATTCTGCCCTGCTTTCAACTCCTCTTGGCATCCTAATTCAATATATTTTTGGAAGATAGCTGTCATTTATAACTCTGCAGGTTTGTGAATTACAGTGCCCCTGAGCTCCTTTCTTCAACTCGCTTTCTTGTGAGCTGGCCGCAACACCGCAGGATTGCTTCTGGTCCTAGTGTGGTTCCGGCATGGCACGCTGAGCCTTTGGTTAATTCCTCTTCCTGGTGGGAAATGAGAGTTAAATTTGCCCGTCCAGACACCTCCACCTAATCTCTCATTTGTTCTCCCTATTCCTGTTCATTTTCCACAGAAATTGCAAATTGAGCCATACAGGAGGTTAAAGGCACTGACTCTCCAAGTGGGGAGAGTGTTAGTAAAGCGTCTGGAATGTTGCACCCGAGTACCAGGGGACGAAAACTGAGACACATTTGAACACGTTTCCCGATCACACGGTGGATCATACTCTGGGTTCCACATGCATGTTTTAGCTGAAGGAAGAATCCCTTAAACCTGGAGAGTTGAGACTCATGGAATGGGTACCATGCAATATGACTTCAAAGGGTCTGCATTTGCTCACCGAACCTCACCAATCCTATCACTGCTGCGTTTATGCCACTGTACACACGCTTCATTCTCTTTCGGAGACATATAAATCTATAGGTTTTAAGATTCTTACTAGTCAGGTAGATTCTTACTAGTCAGGTATATTCCTAGGCGTTTAATATAGGGTGTTGAGTCCACTTCGTTGAGCAAGGGGTACCTTTTGTCTATTATATTTTTGGCTTATGGAACGGTATCTGTGCCAATTTTAATCTCTGGTTTCATGCAGCACCCCATATCGGCTTTCCCCTTAAGCAAGCATAAGTTGGTTTTCTACATTTTTGACCCTGTTCTGTTTTGTAATTCAGTTCCTGTGTAGCCAAGTTTACATTCCGTGTAGTAGTGATATCTTATGATGTTTCTTTTTCTGTGTGACTAATTTCACTTAGAATCATCGTACCTGAATCCACTCATTATGCTGCTACGGGCCTGATGACATAGATTTCATTGCTGAGTGATATTGCATTGTACGTAAGTACCACAACTTCTTTATCCATTTTTCGCTTTTTGCGATATTTAACTTGTACCGTAAACGAGGTTCTTGTAAACAGAGCCATCCCAAACTTTGGGGTGGCTGTGTCTTTTTGATTTTAATTTCCCTAAGCTATAGGACCATAAGTGGAAGTGCCCTAGGCTCTGTTGCTTTGTTTTTTGGATGTTTCAGGAAACACCATACACTTCTCCAGAGTGGCTGCTGGCCATTTACATCCCGCCCATCAGCATAACTAGGCTCCCAGTTCTCCATGGCCTGTCCTGCCTTTCTGGATTTTACACTTTTTTCAGAAGGCCCTTTGACCGGGGGGCAGTGAGACTTCATTGTAGTGCAGATTTCCTTTGCGAGCTTGCTTGGTTGGCCAGAAAGGGCGTATGCGTTTCTTCCTGAATATATTCAGGAAAGAACGCATACGCCCTTTTTGGCCAAGTGCATCATTGTCGACGTTCTGAGTCTTTTCATATGTTTTCAGTGCAATTCCAGTCTACCTCCTGAAATCGGTTTCCTGCAGTTCTGCCTTGCTCTCAGTTCCTCTTCATAGCCTTACCTCAATATACGTTTGGAAAATAGTTGGCCTTTATAACTCTGCAGGTTTTTCAATTGCAGTGGCCCTTAGCTCCATTTTTCAGCTCTTATTTTTGTGATCTTGCCTCATATCCACAGGATTTCTTCAGGCCCTATTCTTCTTCTGGGGCGCCTTGCTCTGCCTTTGGTTAATTCTTCTTCCTGATGTGAAATTAGAGTGACATGTGCCCATTGAAACCGCTACAGCTATTTTCTCACTGGTTCCCCCTATTCCCATTCATCCTCCGCACTAACTGCAGACTGTGCGATACCGGAACTTAAAGGCATTGACTCTCCATGTGGAGATGTTGTTAGTAAAGTGGCTGGAATGTTGATCCGGAGCCCCAGGAGAGGAAAATGAGGTGCATTTTAGAAACCTTTCCCGATCATATGGTATACCATCTGCTGGATTTCCCATGCATGGTTTAGCTGTAGGAAGATTCCCTTCAACTTGGAGTGTTGGGACCCTTGGAATAAGTAGCATGAAGTATTGCATTAAACTTTCGGCAGTTGCTCACCAAAGCTCTCCAATCCTTTCAGCCCCAAGTGTCCAGCCTTATGTCTTATCCAGCTGTGGGTTTATATGTGGTCATTCCAGGTTGCATCACAGCCCCTGAGCGAATTTTGTAAGAATTTTTCTCTCTTTCATTGTTTCTGCGTTTTGGTTTTAAAATTTATTTCTATAATGGGGTTTAGCTCATTTTCACTGCTGTGTTTGTGCCGCTCTGCGCACACTTGATTCCCTTATGGAGATATATCAATACATGGGTTTTAAGATTCTTATTACTCAGATATATTTCTCTGTGGTGTATAGGGTGTGTTGAGGCCAGTTCATTGAGCAAGGTGTAGATCTTGTCTGATACCTATTTGGTTTATTGAACGGTATCTGTGCTAATTTCAAACTCTGGTTTTATGCATCACCCCACCTCTCCTTTCCCCTTAAGCTGACATAAGTGTGTTTTCTAAATGTGAGACACTGTTCTGTTTTGTCATTCATTTTTTGTGCAGCCATATTTATCCTCCCTCTATAAGTGATATCTTATGATATGTTTCTTTTTCTGTTTGACTTATTTCAAGTAGTATTATCGGACCTCAATCCACTCTTTATCCTTCTACTAGCCTTATTACATTGATTTCATGGTGAAGAGATATTCCATTGTACATAAGTACCACATTTTCTTTATCCATTGTTCTCTTTCCTGGGATATTTAAGGTGTACTGAAGTTGAGGTTCTTGTAAACAGAGTAGCCCTAAACTGTGGTGTGCTTGTGTCTTGTTGATTTTTAGACTTCCCTAGATATACTCCCGTGATTGGAAGTGCCCTATGCTCTGTCGCTCTGTTTTTTAGATGATTTAGGAACCACCATACACTTCTCCAGAGTGGCTCTCGGCAGTTCACACACTGTCCATCAGCGTATAAAGGCTCCCTGTTCTCCATGGCCTGTCCTGCATTTCTGGTTTTTACAATTTTTTCGGATGGCCCTTTTGACTGGTGGGAAATGAGACTTCTTTGTTGTGCACATTTGCATTGCTTGCTTGCTTGGTTGCCCATAAAGTGCGTATGCGTTTTTTCCTGGATATATTCAGGAAATAACACATACTCCCTTTTGGGCCAACTGCATCATTGTCGAAATTCTGCCGCTTTTCATGTGCTTTAAAGGCGAGTCCAATCTATCTCTTGAAATCTGTTTCTTGCAATTCTGTCTTGCATTCAGATCCTCTTCTTTGCCTTACCTCAACATATTTTTGGACGTTAGTTTTCATTTATAACTCTGCAGGTTTGTGAATTGCAGTGACCCTGAGCTCCATTTTTTAAGTTGCTCTTTTGTGAGCTGGCCTCAAAACTGCAGGATTGCTTCAGGCCCTATTTTGGCTCCGGCGAGGCGGGATGAGCCTTTTTTTAATTCTTATTCTTAATGGGAAATTAGAGTGACATGTGCCCGTCCAAACCCCTACAACTATTCTCTCATTGTTTCCCCCTGTTCCCGTTCATCCTCCTCACAATTTGCAAAATGTGTGAAACAGAAGTTTAAATGTGCTGATTCTCTAAGTGGGGAGATTCTAAGTAACGTGGCTGGAATGATGAACAGGAGCACCAGGAGAGGATAAATGAGGTGCATTTTAGACACATCTCCCGATCACATGGTGTACAGTCCTCTGGGTTTTCCATGCATGTTTTAGCTGTAGGAAGATTCCTTGAACCTGCAGATTTGGGACCCATTGAATGGGTACCAGGTAGTATTACTTTAAAGGGTGTGCATTTCCTCACCCAACCCCACATTTCTCTTAGTGCGAACAGTTTCCAGCCTTATGTCTCATCCTGCTGTGGGTCTAGATGTGTTCAATCCATGTTGCATCACCGTCCCTGAGGAAAAGTTGTAAGAGGTTTTCTCTGTCTCTCTGTCGTTTATTTTTTTCAATTTATTACTATGTTGTTTACAGCTGATTTTCAAAGCTCTGTTTCTTGCTGCTGTACATCTACTTGATTCACGTACAGAGAGACATCAATAATTTCTTTTTTAGATTCTTACCAGTCATAGATATTCTTTTCCGGTGACTTGAGTGTGCTGAGTGCAGTTCTTTTAGTTACCGTGTAGGCCTTGTTGATTATCAGTTTGGTATTTGGAATGGTATCTTTGCTAATTTCAACCTCCTGGATGATGCCTCACCCCTCCCCACCTTTCCCGTTTAGCAGCCTTACACGTGTTTTCTACATATTTATGTCACTTAGAATGATCATACGTAACTCCTCCGGAGTTGTTACAACTGGCCATATTTCATTGATTTCCAGGCTGAGTAATATTCCACTCTACATAAGTACCACATCTCTATCCATTTTTTCCCTCCAGAGACATTTAAGTTATATCCTAGTCGAGGATCTTTTAAACAGAGAGGCAGTAAACATTGGGGTGCCTGTGTCCTCTCGATTTTTGTTTTTCCCAAGATATACGCCCATGAGTGCAAGTGCCCTATGCTCTGTAGCTCATTTTTTAGATGCTTTAGTAAACACAATACAGTTCTCCAGAATGGCCGTTGGCAATATACATTTCCACTATAAGCCTCACAGGGCTCCCTCCTCTCCTTGCCCTGTCCTGCATTTCTGGCGTTTACACTTTATGAGGATGGCTCTTCTGACTGATGCGAAGTGATATCTTTTGTAGTATTGATTTCCAGTGCCCACCTGTTTGGTTGGCTAAAAAAGTGTATGCCCTTTTCTTGAATATATACAGAAAAAAACGCATACAGCCTTTTTGGCCAACTGCAATGTCGGAAATGTTCAGCCCCTTTTCTTGTGCTTAATGGCGAGTCCTTTCTACCTCCTCAAATCCCTTTCCTGCCATTCTCCCTTGCTTGCCAATCCTTTTCTCTGACTTTCCTCAAGACATTTTTCAGTGATAGATATTTTCAACTCTGCAGTTTCGTGAATTTTACTGCCCCTGAGTTCCATTGTTCAACTTGTGTTTATGGGAACTGGCCACAAAGCAGTGGGATTTCCTCAAGCCCTATACTGTTTCCATGGGCAACCCTAGCCTTTGGTCAATTCATCTTCCTGATTGGAAATTAGAGTGACATGTGCCTGTCTGAACACCTAGGACTTGTCTCTCATTGTTCCTCATCCTTCCGCTTCATCCTCTGGACAAATTCCAAACTGTACGCAACAGGATGTTGACAGTGTTGACATCTCCAAGTGGGGAGACTGTTAGTAAAGACGCTGGAGGGGTGAACCCGAACACCAGGAGATGAGGAGATGAGATGCCTTTTCCAAACTCTTCCCGATCAGACGGTATACCATCCTCTGGATGTGACAGACATGTTTTAGCAGTAGGAAGAGTCCCATTCATGTAAGGAGAACACCAGGGCTTTTTCAAAATCAGTGTCTCCCCGAAACCCAAACTGGGGAGTTTTTTAAGCTACGGCTACACATATGTTCATTAAGGGCCTTGGGAAGTAGGCAGAGTCCAAACTTTAGATGACTGAAGTCTTCAGGGTCAGAAGCACTCACCACCGGCTTCCCTTAGGTTACACTTTAACTGTCATTGATAGATGATGTCAATAAAAATATCTATTCTTTTTCCGATTATTTCCCCTTATAGGTTATTGCACAATATTGAGTGTAGTTCCCTGTGCTATACAGTAGTTCCTTGTTGATGATCTATTTTATACATAGCAGTGTGTATGTGTTAATTCCAAACTGTTAATTTATCCCTCCTCCCACCTTTCCCCTTTGGTAATAATAAATTATAAGATTTTATACTTCTCAGAAATGGGGGAGCTGAAAGAGAGGTATCATTTTCAATGGAAAAGCATTTAAAACAAGATTGAAGCTTTAACCAAGATTATTAGATGTACATCCTTGGAAAGAAATCACTTCATTTCTCTAATATTGACCTGACAAATAGGACAAACCTTCTCACTGAACTTGCTTATAATAAAGTGATGGAAATATCAAATGGAAGTGTTAGAAACATCTTATTTTACCCGAGCCTTATAAACTGTTCTATGTTAACTACAGTTTGGCTCACACATCTGTTCATTGAAGTTACAATAGTCTCAATTTCTGTTACTGATCCTCCAGAGTGGACCCCAACAAGGGTCCCCCTGCCCAGTGTCATTGGGGCCAACAGATCGAGACTGAGTTTGGTTCCCAAGCAAAGGAAACTTTATATTTTCATCAGAGAATGGAGAGGTGAGAGCATGCACTACCCCGTGGGCTGTGGGCTGGGCTGCTGTGTAGAGATCCTGTCAGAGTCAGTGGGAGGGAGGGGGCGGAGCTCTCAAGGGCCGGGTTGGCTGCAGCTCAGGCTCTATATCTCGGAGTCTGCACTGGGCCCCAGGAGCTGAGGTGTCGACCCAGCCATTCTGCACCAGGAAATCTGGTCTGAAGTGCCGGGTGTGGAACCTCTGCATGCGGGACCCTAGGAGCACGTGAAATTAGACAAAGCACAAAGGATAAAAAAGGTCAGACTTGACTTTATTGCCCAGATTCTATTTTTATCTCCCAGGGATTTTTAATGGGCTTTGCTGGGGACAAACCCCTCCTCTGCCTTTTGTCCCGTTCCTCATTCTTGGAGTGCTGAGGGTGCAGACCCTTCTTCTGTAACTGCTGAGTGCTGAGTTGGGAGCCCTCATACCAGGGGACGAGGGTCAGAACTTCTCCCCAGCAGCCTCCAGGTGACGTTGATTGGCCCCAGGACCCCTGCCTCCCTGCTCGTCCGCCTGAGCACCAGCATTGGAAGTGTTATAGATTCTAATGACCTTTAAGGGTCCAGGAAAGAGATGTGCAGAGACGCTGTGGGGGCCGGTTTCACCCCGCCCCACATTTGTTCGGCCACCTTAGGCTGACCGTTTCTGCCAGCCTAGATGCTCTGACCAGTAGTCTGCTCTTTCTTCAGTTAGGCCCCTGAATTAACATAAAATCAGCACCAGGTGTCAGAGCCCTGCCCGCTCAACTCCCAGACAGTCCAGGGTCAGTGGTGATCAAGGACCATGATGGCCACTGAGTCAACAGCCTTTTGAAGTAAACAGGAGTCCAGCCGGTCTTATTGGCCACCATCATCACGGTGTCTGTAGGCTTTTCTATGGTGACAGTGTGATATACGGTTCCCCTGCCAAGATTATTAGCTCCCCTCCGGGTGCAGGAAGTCCTGCAAGCAGTAGTCTACTCCTTCGGGACACACTATTGTTGTTTTATGAGAGAAACTCCAGGTCAAGTGATGTTCACATGAGTCGTCATGGTGCCCTGTTGCCTCCGGTTATCTCTCTGGATGTTGGAGTTGGAGGGCCTCCTCACTCGAGGTCGGTGTGCCCACGGAGCGAACCCTGCAACTTCAGGGCATGGTTGGTGATTAGGATCACCACGTGGGGTCCTTTTCCCTTAGGAGGGAGGTGGCCTTTTGGGCTGCTGATTTCCAGGTTTTTAGATACCGCCAGTATCTTGGCCAGATGTGGCAGTGGGCCAAGCCCCTTGGTGACTGTAGTTTATCCTACCTGGATGGCATTCTTGCGTTGTTCCATTTCAAGTGGTCCCAGTTTTTGCACTAATTCTCCAATGGCGATTCACCTTTCACCGGGAATGGAAAGGTCAAAGGGTTTAGCTCAATTAGGGAGTTCCAGGGCAAAGGTCTGAATTGACTGCTCTTTCCATTCTTGAAAGGCCACTTCTGGATTCTGTTCAAAAGGATCATCATCTTTTCCTTTCAGTGTTTCATATAGAGGCCCAGCTAGTAGACTGTAGTTAGGGATCCAGAAGCAGCAAACCCTGGCCTCCCCAGGAACCCCTAAGCTGTCTTCTAGTTTTAGAAAGGGGTAAGGCTGCAAATGGTTTCTTCCCTTTCCTGGGATGGGCTTCTCTGACCTTGTGTGAGAATGAAGCCCAGGCAGGTCACCGCAGTCTGTGATATTTGAGCTTTTTCTTGGACAACTTCTATCCTTTATTGGCTTGGTAGTTCAGAGGCCTCCTTAGTAGGGCTGGCGATCAGAATGTCGTCTGCATATTGAAGGAGGGTTTCCTTTTCCAGAGGTAGAACTTTTCGGTCGTTAGCTAAGCTTTCCCCAAAGATGGTGTGGGAATTTTTGAACCCTTGGGGCAAGACGGCCCGGAAGTATTGTTTTAGTTGTATGTTGAGTCCTGCCACTCACAAGCCAAAATTTCTTGTGACTCTGGGACTAATGGAATACAAAAGAAGGCATCATTGAAGACTAATACAGAATACCATGTCCTGGTGGTTGGTAGAATGACCAGCAGGGTGTAGGAATCAGGAGCAACTGGAGGTATATCCTCGGTGGCTTCACTGACTGTCCTGACATCCTTTACCAGGTCCCCAGCAGCCCATGGGGCTCTCGTGGTCAGGCCAATCCCAGGATATGGAGCTCTCCTGGGCAGGTACCCCACCCCCAACCCAGCCCACGGGGCTCTCATGGTCAGGCCCCTCCCAGGATACAGAGCTACCCTTGCAGGTACCGTGGCAGGGCTGGGCACACAGGAACCGTGCACACAGCCCTCATTGAAGAGCACCCCCAGCTCACCTGTCGCTCAGAGCTGACACAGAGCACCTCAGAGCAGGACTTGAACTAACAAACAGCAGCTCCGACAGGTCTGTGACCCTGGGCATCACTCTGTGTGGCCTCCCTCCACCTGGTCTTCCAGAGACTTCCACTGCACCCAGGGCACCAGGCCTCTGTCTCCAACCACCACCCACCCCTCCTCTCCCTGACTCCTGGGTTCCTCTCATTAGGAGAGGGTTTTCTTGAAGTTGTCTCCCACTCATGGGCCAGATAAAATGATTAGAAAACAAGCCAAAGCTGCAGCCCCTTGTCTATCCTGACTCTCAGGAGCCCACACCTGTTCCTTGGACCTGGCCGGTTCAGCAAGTTCCATTTTCTGCAACTGTGAGCCCCTGAGGGGTGATGATTGGCTACCTGGGCAGCCTTACCATGCTGGCCAGCCCTCCCCAGGTGTGCCTGGGTTGAGATCAATATAAATACCACTCCAGGCAGCAAAAGCCCCTGCAGCTGTGCCTGACGCCATTTTCTCTGCCCTGTCAGCAGTCTCGGGGCTGGGCTGGTGGGAGGGAGTGAGAGGCCACGGCTTTGTGGGTGGCCCAGTGTGAGTGGGGCTCTGCTGGACTTTCTGCAGCAGATGCCAGGCTGCCACCTGCTAAAGAAGAGGATGTGTCACCCATACCTGCTGCTGGAATTTCTCCCTGGGCAGAGGTGAGGAAGGAAAAAAGCAGTGGGGGCAGGGACAGGACGGGTATCTCAGGCAGGGAAATGGAAATCTTCCAGAAGAGCACCCAGGGCCAGGACCATCCTGGCTGGCCTGCAGGCACCAAGTCAGCTGGCATGCTGTCACTCGTGTGGCTCCATGGCCCTTCCTCTAGGCTTTCAAGTCCTTGTATATATTCAGGTGTTTTACCTGGGAAGGGTGGGAACAGTTCAGCAGCAAGTGGCCTGGGGCTCAGCTCACGTTTACTCACAGATGCCTCGGCACGGTGCCCCAGCTTTGCAATGAGGACGCTTGTTGTGTGGGGGCTGCTGGCTGAATGGGAGACGATTCCCCACCACTGACCAACTTCAGAATTGTTTACAACTGGAGCAAGTGCCCTGATACGGTTTTCCTCTGAGTAACTGGTGGGTTCTGTTTTTTTTTTTCTCCTTTTCGTTTTTGGTTCAAGGTAGATTTTATTCCTCTTTTTTGTATTTACAGATATAAGCATGGAAATAATTTATTCATATAAATACATGTATGTGAAGGGAATAATTGTTTTTTCTGTTTTATTTTTTAAATTTTATTTCTTTTTAATTTTGAATTTTATTTTATATTTTTATACAGCAGGTTCTCATTGGTTATCTATTTTATACATATAAATGTTTACATGCCAATCCCAATCTCTCAACTCCTCCCACCACCACCCCTCCAAGAGCTTTCCCCCCTTGTTGTCCATACGATTGTTGTCTACATCTGTTGCTCTATTTATGCCTTGCAAAATGGTTAATCTGTACAGTTTTTCTAGGTTCCACATATATGCATGAATATACAAGATTTGTTTTTCTCTTTCTGACTTACTTCACTCTGTAGGACAGTCTCTAGATCCATCGACGTCTCTACAAATGACCCAATTTCATTCCTTTCATGGCTTAGTAATATTCCATTTTATATATGTACCACAGCTTTATGCATTCGTCTGTCTGTGGGCATTTAGGTTGCTTCCATTACCTCGATATTGTAAATAGTGATGCAATGAACATTGCGGTGAATGTCTCTTTTTGATTTATGGTTTTGTCTGAGTATATGTCCAGTCCTGGGATTGCTGTATCATATGGTAATTCTATTATTAGTTTCTTAAGAAACTCCATATTGTTCTCCATAGTGACTGTATCAATTTATATTCCCAACAATAGTGGAAGAGTGTTCCTTTTCTCCACACCCTTTCCAGCATTTGTTGTTTGTAGATTTTCAGATGATGCCCATTCTAACAGGTGTGAGGTGATACCTCATTGTTGAGTCCATTTCGTTGAGCAACGGGTAGGTCTTGTCTATTACATATTTGGCTTATGGAACGGTATCTGTGCTAATTTCAAACTCTGGTTTTATGCAGCACCCCAACTCACCTTTCCCCTTAAGCAAGCATAAGTTGGTTTTCTAAACTTGAGACCCTGTTCTGTTTTGTAATTCAGTTCATGTGTAGCCAAGTTTACATTCCGTGCATTAGTGATACCTTATGATGTTTCTTTTTCTGTGTGACTTATTTCACTTAGAATCATCATGCCTCAATCCACTCATTATGCTGGTACAGGCCTGGTGACACAGATTTCATTGCTGAGTGGTATTCTGTTGTACATAAGTACCGCAACTTCTTTATCAATTATTTGTTCTCTGGGATATTTAACTTGTACTGTAGAAGAGGCTCCTGTAAACAGAGCCGTTGTAAATTTTGGGGTGGCTGTGTCTTTTTTATTTTAATTTCCCTAAGCTATAGGACCATAAGTGGAAATGCCCTAGATTCTGTTGCTTTGTTTTTCAGATGTATCAGGAAACACCATACACTTCTCCAGAGTGGCTGTTGGCAATGTACATCCCGCCCATAAGCATAACAAGGCTCCTTTTTCCCCATGGCCTGTCTTGCCTTTCTGGATTTTACACTTTTCTCAGTGGCCCTTTAGACCGGGGGGAAGTGACACTTCATAGTAGTTCGGATTTCCATTGCAAGCTTGCTTGGTTTGCCAAAAAGGGCGTATGTGTTTTTTCCTGAATATATTCAGGAACAAACTCATACGCCCTTTGTTGCCAAGTGCATCATTGTCGATGTTCTGCCTCTTTTCCTATGCTTTAAATGCAAATCCAGTCTACCTCCTGAAATCGGTTTCCTGCAATTCTGCCCCGCTTTCAAGTCCTCTTCGCAGCCTTACTTCAATATATTTTTGGACGTTATCTGTCATTTATAACTCTGCAGGTTTGTGAATTACAGGGCCCCTGAGCTCCTTTCTTCAACTCGCTTTCTTGTGAGCTGGCCGCAAACCCGCAAGACTGCTTCAGGCCCTAATCTGCTTCTGGCAGGGCACGCTGAGCCTTTGGTTAATTCCTCTTCCTGGTGGGAAATGAGTGTTAAATATGCCCGTCCAGACACCTACCTCACTCTCAACCCCTTGGTGATGTGGGTCCTCTGGTTTGTGGCCACTTTTGCTGGGTTCCTCACCTTTCAATGATGTGGCCCCACTAGTGTGAGGACACTCCTGCTTGGTTCTCATCCACGTGGTTATGTGGACCCCCTGGTGAGAGTCTGTTCCTGGCTTTGTTCCTCACCCACCTGTGAGGGAGACCCTCTGCTGATAGGTCACTCCTGCATGGCTGGCACACATTGCCTTGGTGAAGTCAGCCGTATGGTGGCAGTTGGAGCGTGCTGGGAATCTCTTCCCCCGGTGATGAGGGCCCTCTTGCGTCAGGCCCTAACTGCTGGGCTCACCAACTTTTCTTAGGGAGCCCAGTGATGCTTTGGCACTCCTCTTAGGATCCCATCTCCATGGGGATGTGGGCCTTCTGCTCTGAGGTCCCAACGGCTGGGTTGTTCACATTTTCATGATGTGGGCTCTCTGGTGTTAGTTCACAGAAGCCTGGATCCCATAGCCTCTGTGCTCTTGGCTGCCTGCTGGGAGGTTCCAACTGCTGGATTCCTCACTTTTTTAATTTTTTGGGCCCTCTGTTGTGAGGATCCTCCTGCCTGCCTCACTCCCAGCCCCTTCGTGATGTGTGTCGTCTGGTTTGAGGCCACATGTGCTGGGTTCCTCACCTTTCGATGATGTGGGACCAATGGTCTTAGGAGACTCCTGCCTGGTTCACATCCCCTTGGTGATGTGGGCCCTCTGTTGAGAGTCTGATCCCGGCTGGGTTCCTCACCCATCTGTGAGGTGGGCCGTCTGATGTGAGGTCACTCTTGCCTGGCTTGCTCACCTCGCCTTGTGGACATGAGCCCTCTGGTGGCACTTGGAGCCTGCTGGGAGCCTCCTCTCCTCGGTGATGAGGGCCCTCTGGCATCAGGCCCTAACTGCTGGGCTCCCTACATTTTGTGATGTGCGCCCAGTGGTGCGAGGACACTCCAGCCAGGTTCACATCCCCATTGGGGTGTGGGCCTTCTGCTCTGAGGTCCCAAAGCCTGGGTTGCTCACAGTTTCATGATGTGGGCTCTCTGCTGTTAGTTCACTCCTGCCTGCATCCCATAGCTTCTGTGCTCTGGGCCGCCTGCTGGGAGGTTCCAACTGCTGGATTCCTCACCTTTCTTATTCTTTGGGCCCTCTGTTTTTAGGCTACTCCTGCCTGCCTCACTCCCATTCCCTTTGTGATATGTGTCCTCTGATTTGAGGCCACATGTGCTGGGTTCCGCACCTTTCGATGATGTGACCCCACTGGAGGGAAGACAGTCCTGACTGGTTCCCATCCCCTTGCTGATGTGGGCCCTCAGGTGAGAGTCTGATCCTGGCTGGGTTCCTCACCCTTCTGTGAGGTGGGCCCTCTGCTGTGAGGTCAGTCATGCCTGTCTGGCACACGTCACCTTGGCGACGTGGGCCCTCTGGTGGCAGTTGGAGTGTGCTGGGATCCTCCTCCCCTCGGTGATGAGGGCCCTCTTGCCTTAGGCCATAACTGCTGGGCTCCCCACATTTTCTGATGTGCGCCAAGTGAGTGAGGAGACTCTTGCCAGGTTCCCATCCCCATGGCGATATGGGCCTTCTGCTCTGAGGTCAAAACGGCTGGCTTGCTCACAGTACCATGATGTGGGCCCTCTGCTGTGAGTTCACTCCGGCAAGGATCCCTTATCATCGGTGCTCTGAGCCGCCTGCTGGGAGGTTCCAACTGCTGGATTCCTCAACTTTTTTATTCTATGTGCCCTCTGTTGTGAGGCTCCTCCTGCCTGCCTCACTGCCAGCCCCTTGGTGATGACTGTCCTATGGCTTGAGGCCACATGTGCTGCGTTCCTCACCTTTCGATGATGTGACCCCACTCGTGTGAGGACACTCCTGCCTGGTTCCCATCCCCTTGGTGAGGTGGGCCCTCTGGCGAGAGTCTAATCCTGGCTGGGTTCCTCAACGTTCTGTGAGGTAGGCCCTCTGCTGTGAGGTCACTCCTGCCTGGCTGGCACACGTCACCTTGGAGACGTGAGCCCTCTGGTGGCAGTTGGAGCATGCAGGGCGCCTCCTCCTCTCGGTGATGACGGCCCTCTGGCGTCAGGCCCTAAATGGTGGGCTCCCCACATTTTCTGATGTGCGCCCAGTGGTGCGAGGACACTCCAGCCAGGTTCCCATTCCCATGGGGATGTGGTCCTTCTGCGCTGAGGTCTCAACTCCTGGGTTGCTCACAGTTTTGTGATGTGGGCCCTCTGCTGTGAGTTCACTGTGGCCTGGATCCCATAGCCTCGGTGTTCTGGGCCGCCTGCTGGAAGGTCTAAATGCTGGAATCCTCACGTTTTTTATATTATGTGCCCTGTGTTGTGAGGCTACTCCTGCCTGCCTCACTCCAAGGCCCTTGGTGATGTGGGTCCTCTGGTTTGAGGACACATGTGCTGGGTTCCTCACCTTAAGATGATGAGGCCCCACTGGTGTGAGGATAATCCTGACTGGGTCCCATCCCCTTTGTGATGTGGGCCCTCTGGTGAGAGTCTGATCCTGGCTGGGTTCCTCACCCATCTGTGAGGTGGGCCCTCTACTATCAGGTAACTCTTGCCTGGGTTGCTCACCTCGCCTTGTTGACATGAGCCCTCTGGTGGCAATTGGACCCTGCTGGGAGCCTCCTCAGCTCTGTGATGAGGGCCCTCTGATGTCAGGCCCTAACTGCTGGGCTCCCCAACTTTTCTTAGTGAGCCCAGTGTTGCTCAAGCACTCCTCTTAGGTTCCCATCCCCATGGGGATGTGGGCCTTCTGCTCTGAGGTTCCAACGGCTGGGTTGATCACAATTTCATGATGTGGGCTCTCTGGTGTTAGTTCACTGTGGCCTGGATCCCATAGCCTCTGTGGTCTTGGCTGCCTGCTGGGAGGTTCCAACTGCTCGATTCCTCAACTTTTGTATTCTATGGGTCCTGTGTTGTGATGCTCCTCCTGCCTGCCTCACTCGCAACCCCTTCGTGATGTGGGTCTTCTGGTTTGAGGCCACATGTGCTGGGTTAGGCAACTTTCAATGATGTGGCCCCACTGGTGTGAGGACACTCCTGCCTGGTTCCCATCCCCTTGGTGATGTGGGCCTTCTGGTGACAGTCTTATCCTGGCTGAGTTCCTCACTCTTCTGTGAGGTAGGCCCTCTGCTGTGAGGTCAATCCTGCCTGACTTGCACACATCACCTTGGCGACGTGGGCCCTCTGTTGGCACATGGAACCTGCTGGGAGCCTCCTGCCCTCGGTGATGATGGCCCTCTAGCATCAGGCTCTAACTGCTGGGCTCCCCACGTTTTCTGATGTGAGCCCAGTGATGCCAGGACACTCCTGTCAGGTTCCCATCCCCATGGGGATGTGGGCTTTCTGCTCTGAGGTCCCAATGCCTGGGTTGCTCACAGTTTCATGATGTGGGCTCTCTGGTGTTAGTTAACTCCTGCCTGCATCCCATAGCTTCTGTGCTCTCGGCCGCCTGCTGGGAGGTTCCAAATGCTGGATTCCTCACTTTTTTTATTCTTTGGGCCCTCTGTTTTTAGGCTACTCCTACCTGCCTCACTCCCATCCCCTTTGTGATGTATGTCCTCTGATATGAGGCCACATGTGCTGGGTTCCTCACCTTTCGATGATGTGGTCCCACTGGTGGGAGGACAGTCCTGACTGGTTCCCATCCCCTTGGTGTTGTGGGCCCTCTGGTGAGAGTCTCATCCTGCCTCGGTTCCTCACCCTTCTGTGAGATAGGCCCTCTGCTGTGAGGTCACTACTGCCTGGCTGGTGCATGCCACCTTGTAGACGTGGGCCCTCTGTTGGCAGTTGGAACCTGCTGGGAGTCTCCTCCCCTCAGTTATGAGGGCCCCCTGGCATCAGGCCCTAACTGCTGGGCTCCTAACATTTTCTGATATGTGCTAAGTGGTGCAAAGCCACTCCTGCCAGGTTCCCATCCCAATGGGGATGTGGGCCTTCTGTTCTGAGGTCCCAACAGCTGGGCTGCTCACAGGTTCATGATGTGGGCCCTCTGCTGTGAGTTCACTGCGGCCTGGATCCCATAGCCTCGGTGCTCTGGGCCACTTGCTGGGAGGTTCCAACTGCTGGATTCCTCAACTTTTATATTCTATGGACCCTGTGTTGTGAGGCCAGTCCTGCCAGCCTCATTCCAAACCCCTTGGTGATGTGGTTCCTCTGGTTTGAGGACACATGTGCTGGGATCCTCACCTTTCGATGATGTTGTCCCACTGGTGTGGGGACACTCCTGCCTGGTTCCCATCCCCTTGGTGATGTGGGCCCTCTGGTGAGAGTCTGATCCTGGCTGTGTTCCTCACCCTTCTGTGAGGTGGGCCCTCTGCTGTGAGGTCACTCCTGCCAGGCTGGCACACATCGCCTTGGCGACGTTGGCCCTCTGGTGGCAGCTGGAGCCTGCTGGGAGCCTCCTCCTCTCGGTGATGAGTGCCCTCTAGCGTCAGGCCCTAACTTCTGAGCACCCCACGTTTTCTGATGTGAGCCCAGTGATGCCAGGACACTCCTGTCATGTTCCCATCACCATGGGGATGTGGGCCTTCTGCTCTGAGGTCCCAATGTCTGGGTTGCTCACAGTTTCATGATGTGGGCTGTCTGGTGTTAGTTCACTCTGGCCTGGTTCCTCTAGCCTCTGTGCTCTGGGCCGCCTGCTGGGAGGTTCCAACTGCTGGATTCCTCACCTTTCTTATTTTTGGGCCCTCTGTTATGAGGCTCCTCCTGCCTGCCTCACTCCCAGCCCCTTGGTGATGGGTGTCCTATGGTTTGAAGCCACATGTTCTGGGTTCCTCACCTTTAGATGATGTGGCCCTACTCATGTGAGGACACTCCTGCCTGGTTCCAATCCATTTGGTGATGTGGGCCCTCTGGTGCGAGTCTGATCCTGACTGGGTTCGTCACACTTCTCTGAGGTGGACCCTCTGCTGTGAGGTCATTCGTGCCTGGTTGGCACACATCGCCTTGGCGACGTCAGCCCTCTGGTGGCAGTTGGAGCCTGCTGGGAGCCTCCTTCCCTTGGTGATGAGGGTCCTCTGGCGCCAGGCCCTAACTGCTGGTCGCCCAAAATTTTCTGATACGTTCTCAGTGGTGCGAGGACACTCCTACCAGAATTCCATCCCCATGGGGATGTGGGCCTCCTGCTCTGAGGTCCCAATGGCTGGGTTGCTCAGTTTCATGACATGGGCCCTCTTCTGTGAGTTCACTGTGGCCTGGATCCCATAGCCTCGGTGCTCTGGGCCGCCTGCTGGGAGGTTCCAACTGCTGGATTCCTCACTTTTTTATTCTATGTGCCCAGTGTTGTGAGGCTACTCCTGCCTGCCTCACTCCGAGGTCCTTGGTGATGTGGGTCCTCTGGTTTGAGGACACATGTGCTGAGTACCTCAGCTTTCGATGATGTGGCCCCACTGATGTGAAGACACTCCTGCCTGGTTCCCATCCCCTTGGTGATGTGGGCCCTCTGGTGAGAGTCTGATGTTGGCTGGGTTTCTCACCCTTCTGTGAGGTGGGACCTCTGCTGTGAGGTAACTCCTGCCTGGCATGCTAACGTTGCCTTGGCAATGTGAGCCCTCAGGTGGCAGTTGGAGCCTGCTGGGAATCTCCTCCCCTCAGTTATGAGAGCTCTGGATAAAACACATATGCCCTTTTTTGCCAAGTGCATTATTTTCCAAGTTCTGTCTCTTTTCCTATGCTTTAAGAGCTACTCCTGTGTACGTTTTGAAATCAATTTCCAGCAATTCTGCCCTGCATTCAAGTCCTCTTCGCAGCCTTACTTCAGCATAATTTTGGATGATAGCTGTCATTTATAACTCCGAAGGTTTCTGAATTACAGTGCCCCTGAGCTCCTTTCTTCAACTCGCTTTCTTGTGAGCTGGCCGCAACACCGCAGGATCTCCTCAGGCCCTAATTTAGTTCCAGCATGGCACGCGGAGCCTTTGGTTAATTCCTCTTCCTGGTGGGAAATGAGAGTTAAATTTGCCCGTCCGGACACCTCCACCTAGTCTCTCATTGGTTCTCCCTATTCCTGTTCATTTTCCACAGAAATTGCAAACTGGGCCAAACAGGAGGTTAAAGGCACTGACTCTCCAAGTGGGGAGAGTGTTAGTAAAGCGTCTGGAATGTTGCACCCGAGTACCAGGGGACGAAAACTGAGACACATTTGAACACGTTTTCCGATCACACGGTGGATCATACTCTGGGTTCCACATGCATGTTTTACATGAAGGAAGAATCCCTTAAACAGGGAGAGTTGAGACCCATGGAATGGGTACCATGCAATATGACTTCAAAGGGTCTGCATTTGCTCACTGAACCTCACCAATCCTATCACTGCTGCGTTTATGCCGCTGTACACATGCTTGATTCTCTTTCGGAGACATATAAATCCATAGGTTTTAAGATTCTTACTAGTCAGGTAGATTCTTACTAGTCAGGTATATTCTTAGGCGTTTAATATGGGGTGTTGAGTCCACTTCGTTGAGCAAGGAGTAGCTCTTGTCTATTACATATTTGGCTTATGGAACGGTATCTGTGCTAATTTCAATCTCTGGTTTTATGCAGCACCCCAACTCACCCGTCCCCTTAAGCAAGCATAAGTTGGTTTTCTACATTTGACACCCTGTTCTGTTTTGTAATTCAGTTCTTGTGTAGCCAAGTTTACATTCCGTGTATTAGTGATATCTTATGATGTTTCTTTTTCTGTGTGACTAATTTCAATTAGAATCATCGTACCTGAATCCACTCATTATGCTGCTACGGGCCTGATGACATAGATTTCATTGCTGAGTGATATTGCCTTGTACATAAGTACCACAACTTCTTTATCCATTTTTCGCTTTCTGTGATATTGAACTTGTTCGGTAAACGAGGTTCTTGTAAACAGAGCCGTCCCATACTTTGGGGTGGCTGTGTCTTTTTGATTTTAATTTCCCTAAGCTATAGGATCATAAGTGGAAGTGCCCTAGGCTCTATTGCTTTGTTTTTTGGATGTTTCAGGAAACACCATACACTTCTCCAGAGTGGCTGCTGGCAATTTACATCCCGCCCATCAGCATAACAAGGCTCCCAGTTCTCCATGGCCTGTCCTGCCTTTCTGGATTTTACACTTTTTTCAGATGGCCCTTTTGACTGGGGGCAGTGAGACTTCATTGTAGTGCAGATTTCCTTTGCAAGCTTGCTTGGTTGGCCAAAAAGTGTGTATGCGTTTTTTCCTGAATATATTCAGGAAAAAACACATACGCCCTTTTTGGCCAAGTGCATCATTGTGGACGTTCTGCCTCTTTTCCTATGCTTTACATGCAATTCCAGTCTACCTCCTGAAATCGGTTTCCTGCAATTCTGCCCCCCTTTCAACTCCTCTTGGCAGCCTTACTTCAATATATTTTTGGAAGATAGCTGTCATTTATAACTCTGCAGGTTTGTGAATTACAGTGCCCCTGAGCTCCTTTCTTCAACTCGCTTTCTTGTGAGCTGGCCGCAACACCGCAGGATTGCTTCAGGCCCTAGTTTGGTTCCGGCACGGCATGCTGAGCCTTTGGTTAATTCCTCTTCCTGGTGGGAAATGAGAGTTAAATTTGCCCGTCCGGACACCTCCACCTAGTCTCTCATTGGTTCTCCCAATTCCTGTTCATTTTCCACAGAAATTGCAAACTGGGCCAAACAGGAGGTTAAAGGCACTGACTCTCCAAGTGGGGAGAGTGTTAGTAAAGCGTCTGGAATGTTGCAACCGAGTACCAGGGGACGAAAACTGAGACACATTTGAACACGTTTCCCGATCACACGGTGGATCATACTCTGGGTTCCACATGCATGTTTTAGCTGAAGGAAGAATCCATTAAACCTGGAGAGTTGAGACCCATGGAATGGGTACCATGCAATATGACTTCAAAGGGTCTGCATTTGCTCACCGAACCTCAGCAATCCTATCACTGCTGCGTTTATGCCACTGTACACACGCTTGATTCTCTTTCGGAGACATATAAATCCATAGGTTTTAAGATTCTTACTAGTCAGGTAGATTCTTAGGCGTTTAATATGGAGTGTTGAGTCCACTTCATTGAGCAAGGAGTAGCTCTTGTCTATTACATATTTGGCTTATGGAACGGTATCTGTGCTCATTTCAATCTCTGGTTTTATGCAGCACCCCAACTCACCCGTCCCCTTAAGCAAGCATAAGTTGGTTTTCTACATTTGACACCCTGTTCTGTTTTGTAATTCAGTTCTTGTGTAGCCAAGTTTACATTCCATGTATTAATGATATCTTATGATGTTTCATTTTCTGTGTGACTAATTTCACTTAGAATCATCGTACCTGAATCCACTCATTATGCTGCTATGGGCCTGATGACATAGATTTCATTGCTGAGTGATATTGCATTGTACGTAAGTACCACAATTTCTTTATCCATTTTTCGCTCTCTGTGATATTCAACTTGTACCATAAACGAGGTTCTTGTAAACAGAGCCGTCCCAAACTTTGGGGTGGCTGTGTCTTTTTGATTTTAATTTCCCTAAGCTATAGGACCATAAGTGGAAGTGCCCTAGGCTCTGTTGCTTTGTTTTTTGGATGTTTCAGGAAACACCATACACTTCTCCAGAGTGGCTGCTGGCAATTTACATCCCGCCCATCAGCATAACAAGGCTCCCAGTTCTCAATGGCCTGTCCTGCCTTTCTGGATTTTACACTTTTTTCAGATGGCCCTTTTGACCGGGATGCAGTGAGACTTCATTGTAGTGCAGATTTCCTTTGCAAGCTTGCTTGGTTGGCCAAAAAGGGCGTATGCGTTTTTTCCTGAATATATTCAGGAAAAAACGCATACGCCCTTTTTGGCCAAGTGCATCATTGTGGACGTTCTGCCTCTTTTCCTATGCTTTACATGCAATTCCAGTCTACCTCCTGAAATCGGTTTCCTGCAATTCTGCCCCCCTTTCAACTCCTCTTGGCAGCCTTACTTCAATATATTTTTGGAAGATAGCTGTCCTTTATAACTCTGCAGGTTTGTGAATTACAGTGCCCCTGAGCTCCTTTCTTCAACTCGCTTTCTTGTGAGCTGGCCGCAACACCGCAGGATTGCTTCTGGTCCTAGTGTGGTTCCGGCATGGCACGCTGAGCCTTTGGTTAATTCCTCTTCCTGGTTGGAAATGAGAGTTAAATTTGCCCGTCTGGACACCTCCACCTAGTCTCTCATTGGTTCTCCCTATTCCTGTTCATTTTCCACAGAAATTGCAAACTGGGCCAAACAGGAGGTTAAAGGCACTGACTCTCCAAGTGGGGAGAGTGTTAGTAAAGCGTCTGGAATGTTGCACCCGAGTACCAGGAAACGAAAATTGAGACACATTTGAACACGTTTTCCGATCACACGGTGGATCATACTCTGGGTTCCACATGCATGTTTTAGCTGAAGGAAGAATCCCTTAAACAGGGAGAGTTGAGACCCATGGAATGGGTACCATGCAATATGACTTCAAAGGGTCTGCATTTGCTCACCGAACCTCAGCAATCCTATCACTGCTGCGTTTATGCCACTGTACACACGCTTGATTCTCTTTCGGAGACATATAAATCCATAGGTTTTAAGATTCTTACTAGTCAGGTAGATTCTTACTAGTCAGGTATATTCTTAGGCGTTTAATATGGGGTGTTGAGTCCACTTCGTTGAGCAAGGAGTAGCTCTTGTCTATTACATATTTGGCTTATGGAACGGTATCTGTGCTAATTTCAATCTCTGGTTTGATGCAGCACCCCAATTCACCCGTCCCCTTAAGCAAGCATAAGTTGGTTTTCTACATTTGACACCCTGTTCTGTTTTGTAATTCAGTTCTTGTGTAGCCAAGTTTACATTCCGTGTATTAGTGATATCTTATGATGTTTCTTTTTCTGTGTGACTAATTTCACTTAGAATCATCGTACCTGAATCCACTCATTATGCTGCTACGGGCCTGATGACATAGATTTCATTGCTGAGTGATATTGCATTGTACGTAAGTACCACAATTTCTTTATCCATTTTTCGCTTTCTGTGATATTCAACTTGTACCGTAAACTAGGTTCTTGTAAACAGAGCCGTCCCAAACTTTGGGGTGGCTGTGTCTTTTTGATTTTAATTTCCCTAAGCTATAGGACCATAAGTGGAAGTGCCCTAGGCTCTGTTGCTTTGTTTTTTGGATGTTTCAGGAAACACCATACACTTCTCCAGAGTGGCTGCTGGCAATTTACATCCCGCCCATCAGCATAACTAGGCTCCCAGTTCTCCATGGCCTGTCCTGCCTTTCTGGATTTTACACTTTTTTCAGATGGCCCTTTTGACCGGGGGGCAGTGAGACTTCATTGTAGTGCAGATTTCATTTGCAAGCTTGCTTGGTTGGCCAAAAAGGGCGTATGCGTTTTTTCTTGAATATATTCAGGAAAAAACGCATACGCCCTTTTTGGCCAAGTGCATCATTGTGGACGTTCTGCCTCTTTTCCTATGCTTTACATGCAATTCCAGTCTACCTCCTGAAATCGGTTTCCTGCAATTCTGCCCTGCTTTCAACTCCTCTTGGCATCCTAATTCAATATATTTTTGGAAGATAGCTGTCATTTATAACTCTGCAGGTTTGTGAATTACAGTGCCCCTGAGCTCCTTTCTTCAACTCGCTTTCTTGTGAGCTGGCCGCAACACCGCAGGATTGCTTCAGGCCCTAGTTTGGTTCCGGCACGGCATGCTGAGCCTTTGGTTAATTCCTCTTCCTGGTGGGAAATGAGAGTTAAATTGGCCCGTCCGGACACCTCCACCTAATCTCTCATTGGTTCTCCCTATTCCTGTTCATCTTCCGCAGAAATTGCTAACTGGGCCAAACAGGAGGTTAAAGGCACTGACTCTCCAAGTGGGGAGAGTGTTAGTAAAGCGTCTGGAATGTTGCACCCGAGTACCAGGGGACGAAAACTGAGACACATTTGAACACGTTTTCCGACCACATGGTGGATCATACTCTGGGTTCCACATGCATGTTTTAGCTGAAGGAAGAATCCCTTAAACATGGAGAGTTGAGACCCATGGAATGGGTACCATGCAATATGACTTCAAAGGGTCTGCATTTGCTCACCGAACCTCACCAATCCTATCACTGCTGCGTTTATGCCACTGTACACACGCTTGATTCTCTTTCGGAGACATATAAATCCATAGGTTTTAAGATTCTTACTAGTCAGGTAGATTCTTACAAGTCAGGTATATTCTTAGGCGTTTAATATGGGGTGTTGAGTCCACTTCGTTGAGCAAGGAGTAGCTCTTGTCTATTACATATTTGGCTTATGGAACGGTATCTGTGCTCATTTCAATCTCTGGTTTGATGCAGCACCCCAACTCACCCGTCCCCTTAAGCAAGCATAAGTTGGTTTTCTACATTTGACACCCTGTTCTGTTTTGTAATTCAGTTCTTGTGTAGCCAAGTTTACATTCCATGTATTAGTGATATCTTATGATGTTTCATTTTCTGTGTGACTAATTTCACTTAGAATCATCGTACCTGAATCCACTCATTATGCTGCTACGGGCCTGATGACATAGATTTCATTGCTGAGTGATATTGCATTGAACGTAAGTACCACAATTTCTTTATCCATTTTTCGCTTTCTGTGATATTGAACTTGTACCGTAAACGAGGTTCTTGTAAACAGAGCCGTCCCAAACTTTGGGGTGGCTGTGTCTTTTTGATTTTAATTTCCCTAAGCTATAGGACCATAAGTGGAAGTGCCCTAGGCTCTGTTGCTTTGTTTTTTGGATGTTTCAGGAAACACCATACACTTCTCCAGAGTGGCTGCTGGCAATTTACATCCCGCCCATCAGCATAAAAAGGCTCCCAGTTCTCCATGGCCTGTCCTGCCTTTCTGGATTTTACACTTTTTTCAGATGGCCCTTTTGACCGGGGGGCAGTGAGACTTCATTGTAGTGCAGATTTCCTTTGCAAGCTTGCTTGGTTGACCAAAAAGGGCGTATGCGTTTTTTCCTGAATATATTCAGGAAAAAACGCATACGCCCTTTTTGGCCAAGTGCATCATTGTGGACGTTCTGCCTCTTTTCCTATGCTTTACATGCAATTCCAGTCTACCTCCTGAAATCGGTTTCCTGCAATTCTGCCCCCCTTTCAACTCCTCTTGGCAGCCTTACTTCAATATATTTTTGGACGATAGCTGTCATTTATAACTCTGCAGGTTTGTGAATTACAGTGCCCCTGAGCTCCTTTCTTCAACTCGCTTTCTTGTGAGCTGGCCGCAACACCGCAGGATTGCTTCTGGTCCTAGTGTGGTTCCGGCATGGCACACTGAGCCTTTGGTTAATTCCTCTTCCTGGTGGGAAATGAGAGTTAAATTTGCCCGTCTGGACACCTCCACCTAGTCTCTCATTGGTTCTCCCTATTCCTGTTCATTTTACACAGAAATTGCAAACTGGGCCAAACAGGAGGTTAAAGGCACTGACTCTCCAAGTGGGGAGAGTGTTAGTAAAGCGTCTGGAATGTTGCACCCGAGTACCAGGAAACGAAAATTGAGACACATTTGAACACGTTTTCCGATCACACGGTGGATCATACTCTGGGTTCCACATGCATGTTTTAGCTGAAGGAAGAATCCCTTAAACAGGGAGAGTTGAGACCCATGGAATGGGTACCATGCAATATGATTTCAAAGGGTCTGCATTTGCTCACCGAACCTCAGCAATCCTATCACTGCTGCGTTTATGCCGCTGTACACACGCTTGATTCTCTTTCGGAGACATATAAATCCATAGGTTTTAAGATTCTTACTAGTCACATATATTCTTAGGCGTTTAATATGGGGTGTTGAGTCCACTTCGTTGAGCAAGGAGTAGCTCTTGTCTATTACATATTTGGCTTATGGAACGGTATCTGTGCTCATTTCAATCTCTGGTTTTATGCAGCACCCCAACTCACCCGTCCCCTTAAGCAAGCATAAGTTGGTTTTCTACATTTGACACCCTGTTCTGTTTTGTAATTCAGTTCTTGTGTAGCCAAGTTTACATTCCGTGTATTAGTGATATCTTATGATATTTCTTTTTCTGTGTGACTAATTTCACTTAGAATCATCGTACCTGAATCCACTCATTATGCTGCTACGGGCCTGTTGACATAGATTTCATTGCTGAGTGATATTGCATTGTACGTAAGTACCACAACTTCTTTATCCATTTTTCGCTTTCTGTGATATTGAACTTGTACCGTAAACAAGGTTCTTGTAAACAGAGCCGTCCCAAACTTTGGGGTGGCTGTGTCTTTTTGATTTTAATTTCCCTAAGCTATAGGACCATAAGTGGAAGTGCCCTAGGCTCTGTTGCTTTGTTTTTTGGATGTTTCAGGAAACACCATACACTTCTCCAGAGTGGCTGCTGGCAATTTACATCCCGCCCATCAGCATAACTAGGCTCCCAGTTCTCCATGGCCTGTCCTGCCTTTCTGGATTTTACACTTTTTTCAGATGGCCCTTTTGACCGGGGGGCAGTGAGACTTCATTGTAGTGCAGATTTCCTTTGCAAGCTTGCTTGGTTGGCCAAAAAGGGCGTATGCGTTTTTTCCTGAATATATTCAGGAAAAAACGCATACGCCCTTTTTGGCCAAGTGCATCATTGTGGACGTTCTGCCTCTTTTCCTATGCTTTACATGCAATTCCAGTCTACCTCCTGAAATCGGTTTCCTGCAATTCTGCCCCCCTTTCAACTCCTCTTGGCAGCCTTACTTCAATATATTTTTGGAAGATAGCTGTCCTTTATAACTCTGCAGGTTTGTGAATTACAGTGCCCCTGAGCTCCTTTCTTCAACTCGCTTTCTTGTGAGCTGGCCGCAACACCGCAGGATTGCTTCTGGTCCTAGTGTGGTTCCGGCATGGCACGCTGAGCCTTTGGTTAATTACTCTTCCTGGTGGGAAATGAGAGTTAAATTGGCCCGTCTGGACACCTCCACCTAGTCTCTCATTGGTTCTCCCTATTCCTGTTCATCTTCCACAGAAATTGCAAACTGGGCCAAACAGGAGGTTAAAGGCACTGACTCTCCAAGTGGGGAGAGTGTTAGTAAAGCGTCTGGAATGTTGCACCCGAGTACCAGGGAACGAAAACTGAGACACATTTGAACACATTTTCCGATCACACGGTGGATCATACTCTGGGTTCCACATGCATGTTTTAGCTGAAGGAAGAATCCCTTAAACAGGGAGAGTTGAGACCCATGGAATGGGTACCATGCAATATGATTTCAAAGGGTCTGCATTTGCTCACCGAACCTCAGCAATCCTATCACTGCTGCGTTTATGCCGCTGTACACACGCTTGATTCTCTTTCGGAGACATATAAATCCATAGGTTTTAAGATTCTTACTAGTCAGATATATTCTTAGGCGTTTAATACGAGGTGTTGAGTCCACTTCGTTGAGCAAGGAGTAGCTCTTGTCTATTACATATTTGGCTTATGGAACGGTATCTGTGCTCATTTCAATCTCTGGTTTTATGCAGCACCCCAACTCACCCGTCCCCTTAAGCAAGCATAAGTTGGTTTTCTACATTTGACACCCTGTTCTGTTTTGTAATTCAGTTCTTGTGTAGCCAAGTTTACATTCCGTGTATTAGTGATATCTTATGATGTTTCTTTTTCTGTGTGACTAATTTCACTTAGAATCATCGTACCTGAATCCACTCATTATGCTGCTATGGGCCTGATGACATAGATTTCATTGCTGAGTGATATTGCATTGTACGTAAGTACCACAATTTCTTTATCCATTTTTCGCTCTCTGTGATATTGAACTTGTACCGTAAACGAGGTTCTTGTAAACAGAGCCGTCCCAAACTTTGGGGTGGCTGTGTCTTTTTGATTTTAATTTCCCTAAGCTATAGGACCATAAGTGGAAGTGCCCTAGGCTCTGTTGCTTTGTTTTTTGGATGTTTCAGGAAACACCATACACTTCTCCAGAGTGGCTGCTGGCAATTTACATCCCGCCCATCAGCATAACTAGGCTCCCAGTTCTCCATGGCCTGTCCTGCCTTTCTGGATTTTACACTTTTTTCAGATGGCCCTTTTGACCGGGGGGCAGTGAGACTTCATTGTAGTGCAGATTTCCTTTGCAAGCTTGCTTGGTTGGCCAAAAAGGGCGTATGCGTTTTTCCCTGAATATATTCAGGAAAAAACGCATACGCCCTTTTTGGCCAAGTGTATCATTGTGGACGTTCTGCCTCTTTTCCTATGCTTTACATGCAATTCCAGTCTACCTCCTGAAAATGGTTTCCTGCAATTCTGCCCCGCTTTCAACTCCTCTTGGCAGCCTTACTTCAATATATTTTTGGAAGATAGCTGTCCTTTATAACTCTGCATGTTTGTGAATTACAGTGCCCCTGAGCTCCTTTCTTCAACTCGCTTTCTTGTGAGCTGGCCGCAACACCGCAGGATTGCTTCTGGTCCTAGTGTGGTTCCGGCATGGCACGCTGAGCCTTTGGTTAATTCCTCTTCCTGGTTGGAAATGAGAGTTAAATTTGCCCGTCTGGACACCTCCACCTAGTCTCTCATTGGTTGTCCCTATTCCTGTTCATTTTCCACAGAAATTGCAAACTGGGCCAAACAGGAGGTTAAAGGCACTGACTCTCCAAGTGGGGAGAGTGTTAGTAAAGCGTCTGGAATGTTGCACCCGAGTACCAGGAAACGAAAATTGAGACACATTTGAACACGTTTTCCGATCACACGGTGGATCATACTCTGGGTTCCACATGCATGTTTTAGCTGAAGGAAGAATCCCTTAAACAGGGAGAGTTGAGACCCATGGAATGGGTACCATGCAATATGACTTCAAAGGGTCTGCATTTGCTCTCCGAACCTCAGCAATCCTATCACTGCTGCGTTTATGCCACTGTACAAACGCCTGATTCTCTTTCGGAGACATATAAATCCATAGGTTTTAAGATTCTTACTAGTCAGGTAGATTCTTACTAGTCAGGTATATTCTTAGGCTTTTAATATGGGGTGTTGAGTCCACTTCGTTGAGCAAGGAGTAACTCTTGTCTATTACATATTTGGCTTATGGAACGGTATCTCTGCTAATTTCAATCTCTGGTTTTATGCAGCACCCCAACTCACCCGTCCCCTTAAGCAAGCATAAGTTGGTTTTCTACATTTGACACCCTGTTCTGTTTTGTAATTCAGTTCTTGTGTAGCCAAGTTTACATTCCGTGTATTAGTGATATCTTATGATGTTTCTTTTTCTGTGTGACTAATTTCACTTAGAATCATCGTACCTGAATCCACTCATTATGCTGCTACGGGCCTGATGACATAGATTTCATTGCTGAGTGATATTGCATTGTACGTAAGTACCACAATTTCTTTATCCATTTTTCGCTTTCTGTGATATTGAACTTCTACCGTAAACGAGGTTCTTGTAAACAGAGCCGTCCCAAACTTTGGGGTGGCTGTGTCTTTTTGATTTTAATTTCCCTAAGCTATAGGACAATAAGTGGAAGTGCCCTAGGCTCTGTTGCTTTGTTTTTTGGATGTTTCAGGAAACACCATACACTTCTCCAGAGTGGCTGCTGGCAATTTACATCCCGCCCATCAGCATAACTAGGCTCCCAGTTCTCCATGGCCTGTCCTGCCTTTCTGGATTTTACACTTTTTTCAGATGGCCCTTTTGACCGGGGGGCAGTGAGACTTCATTGTAGTGCAGATTTCCTTTGCAAGCTTGCTTGGTTGGCCAAAAAGGGCGTATGCGTTTTTTCCTGAATATATTCAGGAAAAAACGCATACGCCCTTTTTGGCCAAGTGCATCATTGTGGACGTTCTGCCTCTTTTCCTATGCTTTACATGCAATTCCAGTCTACCTCCTGAAATCGGTTTCCTGCAATTCTGCCCCCCTTTCAACTCCTCTTGGCAGCCTTACTTCAATATATTTTTGGAAGATAGCTGTCCTTTATAACTCTGCAGGTTTGTGAATTACAGTGCCCCTGAGCTCCTTTCTTCAACTCGCTTTCTTGTGAGCTGGCCGCAACACCGCAGGATTGCTTCTGGTCCTAGTGTGGTTCCGGCATGGCACGCTGAGCCTTTGGTTAATTCCTCTTCCTGGTTGGAAATGAGAGTTAAATTTGCCCGTCTGGACACCTCCACCTAGTCTCTCATTGGTTGTCCCTATTCCTGTTCATTTTCCACAGAAATTGCAAACTGGGCCAAACAGGAGGTTAAAGGCACTGACTCTCCAAGTGGGGAGAGTGTTAGTAAAGCGTCTGGAATGTTGCACCCGAGTACCAGGAAACGAAAATTGAGACACATTTGAACACGTTTTCCGATCACACGGTGGATCATACTCTGGGTTCCACATGCATGTTTTAGCTGAAGGAAGAATCCCTTAAACAGGGAGAGTTGAGACCCATGGAATGGGTACCATGCAATATGACTTCAAAGGGTCTGCATTTGCTCTCCGAACCTCAGCAATCCTATCACTGCTGCGTTTATGCCACTGTACAAACGCCTGATTCTCTTTCGGAGACATATAAATCCATAGGTTTTAAGATTCTTACTAGTCAGGTAGATTCTTACTAGTCAGGTATATTCTTAGGCTTTTAATATGGGGTGTTGAGTCCACTTCGTTGAGCAAGGAGTAGCTCTTGTCTATTACATATTTGGCTTATGGAACGGTATCTCTGCTAATTTCAATCTCTGGTTTTATGCAGCACCCCAACTCACCCGTCCCCTTAAGCAAGCATAAGTTGGTTTTCTACATTTGACACCCTGTTCTGTTTTGTAATTCAGTTCTTGTGTAGCCAAGTTTACATTCCGTGTATTAGTGATATCTTATGATGTTTCTTTTTCTGTGTGACTAATTTCACTTAGAATCATCGTACCTGAATCCACTCATTATGCTGCTACGGGCCTGATGACATAGATTTCATTGCTGAGTGATATTGCATTGTACGTAAGTACCACAATTTCTTTATCCATTTTTCGCTTTCTGTGATATTGAACTTCTACCGTAAACGAGGTTCTTGTAAACAGAGCCGTCCCAAACTTTGGGGTGGCTGTGTCTTTTTGATTTTAATTTCCCTAAGCTATAGGACAATAAGTGGAAGTGCCCTAGGCTCTGTTGCTTTGTTTTTTGGATGTTTCAGGAAACACCATACACTTCTCCAGAGTGGCTGCTGGCAATTTACATCCCGCCCATCAGCATAACTAGGCTCCCAGTTCTCCATGGCCTGTCCTGCCTTTCTGGATTTTACACTTTTTTCAGATGGCCCTTTTGACCGGGGGGCAGTGAGACTTCATTGTAGTGCAGATTTCCTTTGCAAGCTTGCTTGGTTGGCCAAAAAGGGCGTATGCGTTTTTTCCTGAATATATTCAGGAAAAAACGCATACGCCCTTTTTGGCCAAGTGCATCATTGTGGACGTTCTGCCTCTTTTCCTATGCTTTACATGCAATTCCAGTCTACCTCCTGAAATCGGTTTCCTGCAATTCTGCCCCCCTTTCAACTCCTCTTGGCAGCCTTACTTCAATATATTTTTGGAAGATAGCTGTCCTTTATAACTCTGCAGGTTTGTGAATTACAGTGCCCCTGAGCTCCTTTCTTCAACTCGCTTTCTTGTGAGCTGGCCGCAACACCGCAGGATTGCTTCTGGTCCTAGTGTGGTTCCGGCATGGCACGCTGAGCCTTTGGTTAATTCCTCTTCCTGGTTGGAAATGAGAGTTAAATTTGCCCGTCTGGACACCTCCACCTAGTCTCTCATTGGTTGTCCCTATTCCTGTTCATTTTCCACAGAAATTGCAAACTGGGCCAAACAGGAGGTTAAAGGCACTGACTCTCCAAGTGGGGAGAGTGTTAGTAAAGCGTCTGGAATGTTGCACCCGAGTACCAGGAAACGAAAATTGAGACACATTTGAACACGTTTTCCGATCACACGGTGGATCATACTCTGGGTTCCACATGCATGTTTTAGCTGAAGGAAGAATCCCTTAAACAGGGAGAGTTGAGACCCATGGAATGGGTACCATGCAATATGACTTCAAAGGGTCTGCATTTGCTCTCCGAACCTCAGCAATCTTATCACTGCTGCGTTTATGCCACTGTACAAACGCCTGATTCTCTTTCGGAGACATATAAATCCATAGGTTTTAAGATTCTTACTAGTCAGGTAGATTCTTACTAGTCAGGTATATTCTTAGGCTTTTAATATGGGGTGTTGAGTCCACTTCGTTGAGCAAGGAGTAGCTCTTGTCTATTACATATTTGGCTTATGGAACGGTATCTCTGCTAATTTCAATCTCTGGTTTTATGCAGCACCCCAACTCACCCGTCCCCTTAAGCAAGCATAAGTTGGTTTTCTACATTTGACACCCTGTTCTGTTTTGTAATTCAGTTCTTGTGTAGCCAAGTTTACATTCCGTGTATTAGTGATATCTTATGATGTTTCTTTTTCTGTGTGACTAATTTCACTTAGAATCATCGTACCTGAATCCACTCATTATGCTGCTACGGGCCTGATGACATAGATTTCATTGCTGAGTGATATTGCATTGTACATAAGTACCACAACTTCTTTATCCATTTTTCGCTTTCTGTGATATTGAACTTGTTCGGTAAACGAGGTTCTTGTAAACAGAGCCGTCCCAAACTTTGGGGTGGCTGTGTCTTTTTGATTTTAATTTCCCTAAGCTATAGGACCATAAGTGGAAGTGCCCTAGGCTCTGTTGGTTTGTTTTTTGGATGTTTCAGGAAACACCATACACTTCTCCAGAGTGGCTGCTGGCAATTTACATCCCGCCCATCAGCATAACAAGGCTCCCAGTTCTCCATGGCCTGTCCTGCCTTTCTGGATTTTACACTTTTTTCAGATGGCCCTTTTGACCGGGGGGCAGTGAGACTTCATTGTAGTGCAGATTTCCTTTGCAAGCTTGCTTGGTTGGCCAAAAAGGGCGTATGCGTTTTTTCCTGAATATATTCAGGAAAAAACGCATACGCCCTTTTTGTCCAAGTGCATCATTGTGGACCTTCTGCCTCTTTTCCTATGCTTTAAATGCAATTCCAGTCTACCTCCTGAAATCGGTTTCCTGCAATTCTGCCCCGCTTTCAAGTCCTCTTGGCAGCCTTACTTCAGTATATTTTTGGACGATAGCTGTCATTTATAACTCTGCAGGTTTGTGAATTACAGTGCCCCTGAGCTCCTTTCTTCAACTCGCTTTCTTGTGAGCTGGCCGCAACACCGCAGGATTGCTTCAGGCCCTAATCTGGTTCCGGCACGGCACGCTGAGCCTTTGGTTAATTCTTCTTCCTGGTGGGAAATGAGAGTTAAATTTGCCCGTCCAGACACCTCCACCTAGTCTCTCATTGGTTCTCCCTATTCCTGTTCACCTTCCTCAGAAATTGCAAATGGGCCAAACAGGAGGTTAAAGGCACTGACTCTCCAAGTCGGGAGAGTGTTAGTAAAGCGTGTGGAATGTTGCACCCGAGTACCAGGGGACGAAAACTGAGACACATTTGAACACGTTTTCCGATCACATGGTGGATCATACTCTAGGTTCCACATGCATGTTTTAGCTGAAGGAAGAATCCCTTAAACCTGGAGAGTTGAGACCCATGGAATGGGTACCATGCAATATGACTTCAAAGGGTCTGCATTTGCTCACCAAACCTCACCAATCCTATCACTGCTGCGTTTATGCCGCTGTACACACGCTTGATTCTCTTTTGGAGACATATAAATCCATAGGTTTTAAGATTCTTACTAGTCAGATATATTCTTAGGCGTTTAATACGAGGTGTTGAGTCCACTTCGTTGAGCAAGGAGTAGCTCTTGTCTATTACATATTTGGCTTATGGAACGGTATCTGTGCTCATTTCAATCTCTGGTTTTATGCAGCACCCCAACTCACCCGTCCCCTTAAGCAAGCATAAGTTGGTTTTCTACATTTGACACCCTGTTCTGTTTTGTAATTCAGTTCTTGTGTAGCCAAGTTTACATTCCGTGTATTAGTGATATCTTATGATGTTTCTTTTTCTGTGTGACTAATTTCACTTAGAATCATCGTACCTGTATCCACTCATTATGCTGCTATGGGCCTGATGACATAGATTTCATTGCTGAGTGATATTGCATTGTACGTAAGTACCACAATTTCTTTATCCATTTTTCGCTCTCTGTGATATTGAACTTGTACCGTAAACGAGGTTCTTGTAAACAGAGCCGTCCCAAACTTTGGGGTGGCTGTGTCTTTTTGATTTTAATTTCCCTAAGCTATAGGACCATAAGTGGAAGTGCCCTAGGCTCTGTTGCTTTGTTTTTTGGATGTTTCAGGAAACACCATACACTTCTCCAGAGTGGCTGCTGGCAATTTACATCCCGCCCATCAGCATAACTAGGCTCCCAGTTCTCCATGGCCTGTCCTGCCTTTCTGGATTTTACACTTTTTTCAGATGGCCCTTTTGACCGGGGGGCAGTGAGACTTCATTGTAGTGCAGATTTCCTTTGCAAGCTTGCTTGGTTGGCCAAAAAGGGCGTATGCGTTTTTCCCTGAATATATTCAGGAAAAAACGCATACGCCCTTTTTGGCCAAGTGTATCATTGTGGACGTTCTGCCTCTTTTCCTATGCTTTACATGCAATTCCAGTCTACCTCCTGAAAATGGTTTCCTGCAATTCTGCCCCGCTTTCAACTCCTCTTGGCAGCCTTACTTCAATATATTTTTGGAAGATAGCTGTCCTTTATAACTCTGCATGTTTGTGAATTACAGTGCCCCTGAGCTCCTTTCTTCAACTCGCTTTCTTGTGAGCTGGCCGCAACACCGCAGGATTGCTTCAGGCCCTAGTTTGGTTCCGGCACGGCATGCTGAGCCTTTGGTTAATTCCTCTTCCTGGTGGGAAATGAGAGTTAAATTTGCCCGTCCAGACACCTCCAGCTAGTCTCTCATTGGTTCTCCCTATTCCTGTTCATTTTCCACAGAAATTGCAAACTGGGCCAAACAGGAGGTTAAAGGCACTGACTCTCCAAGTGGGGAGAGTGTTAGTAAAGCGTCTGGAATGTTGCACCCGAGTACCAGGGGACGAAAACTGAGACACATTTGAACACGTTTCCCGATCACACGGTGGATCATACTCTGGGTTCCACATGCATGTTTTAGCTGAAGGAAGAATCCATTAAAGCTGGAGAGTTGAGACCCATGGAATGGGTACCATGCAATATGACTTCAAAGGGTCTGCATTTGCTCACCGAACCTCAGCAATCCTATCACTGCTGCGTTTATGCCGCTGTACACACGCTTGATTCTCTTTCGGAGACATATAAATCCATAGGTTTTAAGATTCTTACTAGTCAGGTAGATCCTTAGGCGTTTAATATGGAGTGTTGAGTCCACTTCATTGAGCAAGGAGTAGCTCTTGTCTATTACATATTTGGCTTATGGAACGGTATCTGTGCTAATTTCAATCTCTGGTTTTATGCAGCACCCCAACTCACCCGTCCCCTTAAGCAAGCATAAGTTGGTTTTCTACATTTGACACCCTGTTCTGTTTTGTAACTCAGTTCTTGTGTAGCCAAGTTTACATTCCGTGTATTAGTGATATCTTATGATGTTTCTTTTTCTGTGTGACTAATTTCACTTAGAATCATCGTACCTGAATCCACTCATTATGCTGCTACGGGCCTGTTGACATAGATTTCATTGCTGAGTGATATTGCATTGTACGTAAGTACCACAATTTCTTTATCCATTTTTCGCTTTCTGTGATATTGAACTTGTACCGTAAACGAGGTTCTTGTAAACAGAGCCGTCCCAAACTTTGGGGTGGCTGTGTCTTTTTGATTTTAATTTCCCTAAGCTATAGGACAATAAGTGGAAGTGCCCTAGGCTCTGTTGCTTTGTTTTTTGGATGTTTCAGGAAACACCATACACTTCTCCAGAGTGGCTGCTGGCAATTTACATCCCGCCCATCAGCATAACTAGGCTCCCAGTTCTCCATGGCCTGTCCTGCCTTTCTGGATTTTACACTTTTTTCAGATGGCCCTTTTGACCGGGGGGCAGTGAGACTTCATTGTAGTGCAGATTTCCTTTGCAAGCTTGCTTGGTTGGCCAAAAAGGGCGTATGCGTTTTTTCCTGAATATATTCAGGAAAAAACGCATACGCCCTTTTTGGCCAAGTGCATCATTGTGGACGTTCTGCCTCTTTTCCTATGCTTTACATGCAATTCCAGTCTACCTCCTGAAATCGGTTTCCTGCAATTCTGCCCCCCTTTCAACTCCTCTTGGCAGCCTTACTTCAATATATTTTTGGAAGATAGCTGTCCTTTATAACTCTGCAGGTTTGTGAATTACAGTGCCCCTGAGCTCCTTTCTTCAACTCGCTTTCTTGTGAGCTGGCCGCAACACCGCAGGATTGCTTCTGGTCCTAGTGTGGTTCCGGCATGGCACGCTGAGCCTTTGGTTAATTCCTCTTCCTGGTTGGAAATGAGAGTTAAATTTGCCCGTCTGGACACCTCCACCTAGTCTCTCATTGGTTGTCCCTATTCCTGTTCATTTTCCACAGAAATTGCAAACTGGGCCAAACAGGAGGTTAAAGGCACTGACTCTCCAAGTGGGGAGAGTGTTAGTAAAGCGTCTGGAATGTTGCACCCGAGTACCAGGAAACGAAAATTGAGACACATTTGAACACGTTTTCCGATCACACGGTGGATCATACTCTGGGTTCCACATGCATGTTTTAGCTGAAGGAAGAATCCCTTAAACAGGGAGAGTTGAGACCCATGGAATGGGTACCATGCAATATGACTTCAAAGGGTCTGCATTTGCTCTCCGAACCTCAGCAATCCTATCACTGCTGCGTTTATGCCACTGTACAAACGCCTGATTCTCTTTCGGAGACATATAAATCCATAGGTTTTAAGATTCTTACTAGTCAGGTAGATTCTTACTAGTCAGGTATATTCTTAGGCTTTTAATATGGGGTGTTGAGTCCACTTCGTTGAGCAAGGAGTAGCTCTTGTCTATTACATATTTGGCTTATGGAACGGTATCTCTGCTAATTTCAATCTCTGGTTTTATGCAGCACCCCAACTCACCCGTCCCCTTAAGCAAGCATAAGTTGGTTTTCTACATTTGACACCCTGTTCTGTTTTGTAATTCAGTTCTTGTGTAGCCAAGTTTACATTCCGTGTATTAGTGATATCTTATGATGTTTCTTTTTCTGTGTGACTAATTTCACTTAGAATCATCGTACCTGAATCCACTCATTATGCTGCTACGGGCCTGATGACATAGATTTCATTGCTGAGTGATATTGCATTGTACATAAGTACCACAACTTCTTTATCCATTTTTCGCTTTCTGTGATATTGAACTTGTTCGGTAAACGAGGTTCTTGTAAACAGAGCCGTCCCAAACTTTGGGGTGGCTGTGTCTTTTTGATTTTAATTTCCCTAAGCTATAGGACCATAAGTGGAAGTGCCCTAGGCTCTGTTGCTTTGTTTTTTGGATGTTTCAGGAAACACCATACACTTCTCCAGAGTGGCTGCTGGCAATTTACATCCCGCCCATCAGCATAACAAGGCTCCCAGTTCTCCATGGCCTGTCCTGCCTTTCTGGATTTTACACTTTTTTCAGATGGCCCTTTTGACCGGGGGGCAGTGAGACTTCATTGTAGTGCAGATTTCCTTTGCAAGCTTGCTTGGTTGGCCAAAAAGGGCGTATGCGTTTTTCCCTGAATATATTCAGGAAAAAACGCATACGCCCTTTTTGGCCAAGTGTATCATTGTGGACGTTCTGCCTCTTTTCCTATGCTTTACATGCAATTCCAGTCTACCTCCTGAAAATGGTTTCCTGCAATTCTGCCCCGCTTTCAACTCCTCTTGGCAGCCTTACTTCAATATATTTTTGGAAGATAGCTGTCCTTTATAACTCTGCATGTTTGTGAATTACAGTGCCCCTGAGCTCCTTTCTTCAACTCGCTTTCTTGTGAGCTGGCCGCAACACCGCAGGATTGCTTCAGGCCCTAGTTTGGTTCCGGCACGGCATGCTGAGCCTTTGGTTAATTCCTCTTCCTGGTGGGAAATGAGAGTTAAATTTGCCCGTCCGGACACCTCCACCTAGTCTCTCATTGGTTCTCCCTATTCCTGTTCATTTTCCACAGAAATTGCAAACTGGGCCAAACAGGAGGTTAAAGGCACTGACTCTCCAAGTGGGGAGAGTGTTAGTAAAGCGTCTGGAATGTTGCACCCGAGTACCAGGGGAGGAAAACTGAGACAGATTTGAACACGTTTCCCGATCACACGGTGGATCATACTCTGGGTTCCACATGCATGTTTTAGCTGAAGGAAGAATCCATTAAACCTGTAGAGTTGAGACCCATGGAATGGGTACCATGCAATATGACTTCAAAGGGTCTGCATTTGCTCACCGAACCTCAGCAATCCTATCACTGCTGCGTTTATGCCGCTGTACACACGCTTGATTCTCTTTCGGAGACATATAAATCCATAGGTTTTAAGATTCTTACTAGTCAGGTAGATTCTTAGGCGTTTAATATGGAGTGTTGAGTCCACTTCATTGAGCAAGGAGTAGCTCTTGTCTATTACATATTTGGCTTATGGAACGGTATCTGTGCTCATTTCAATCTCTGGTTTTATGCAGCACCCCAACTCACCCGTCCCCTTAAGCAAGCATAAGTTGGTTTCATACATTTGACACCCTGTTCTGTTTTGTAATTCAGTTCTTGTGTAGCCAAGTTTACATTCCGTGTATTAGTGATATCTTATGATGTTTCTTTTTCTGTGTGACTAATTTCACTTAGAATCATCGTACCTGAATCCACTCATTATGCTGCTACGGGCCTGTTGACATAGATTTCATTGCTGAGTGATATTGCATTGTACGTAAGTACCACAATTTCTTTATCCATTTTTCGCTTTCTGTGATATTGAACTTCTACCGTAAACGAGGTTCTTGTAAACAGAGCCGTCCCAAACTTTGGGGTGGCTGTGTCTTTTTGATTTTAATTTCCCTAAGCTATAGGACAATAAGTGGAAGTGCCCTAGGCTCTGTTGCTTTGTTTTTTGGATGTTTCAGGAAACACCATACACTTCTCCAGAGTGGCTGCTGGCAATTTACATCCCGCCCATCAGCATAACTAGGCTCCCAGTTCTCCATGGCCTGTCCTGCCTTTCTGGATTTTACACTTTTTTCAGATGGCCCTTTTGACCGGGGGCCAGTGAGACTTCATTGTAGTGCAGATTTCCTTTGCAAGCTTGCTTGGTTGGCCAAAAAGGGCGTATGCGTTTTTTCCTGAATATATTCAGGAAAAAACGCATACGCCCTTTTTGGCCAAGTGCATCATTGTGGACGTTCTGCCTCTTTTCCTATGCTTTACATGCAATTCCAGTCTACCTCCTGAAATCGGTTTCCTGCAATTCTGCCCCCCTTTCAACTCCTCTTGGCAGCCTTACTTCAATATATTTTTGGAAGATAGCTGTCCTTTATAACTCTGCAGGTTTGTGAATTACAGTGCCCCTGAGCTCCTTTCTTCAACTCGCTTTCTTGTGAGCTGGCCGCAACACCGCAGGATTGCTTCTGGTCCTAGTGTGGTTCCGGCATGGCACGCTGAGCCTTTGGTTAATTCCTCTTCCTGGTTGGAAATGAGAGTTTAATTTGCCCGTCTGGACACCTCCACCTAGTCTCTCATTGGTTGTCCCTATTCCTGTTCATTTTCCACAGAAATTGCAAACTGGGCCAAACAGGAGGTTAAAGGCACTGACTCTCCAAGTGGGGAGAGTGTTAGTAAAGCGTCTGGAATGTTGCACCCGAGTACCAGGAAACGAAAATTGAGACACATTTGAACACGTTTTCCGATCACACGGTGGATCATACTCTGGGTTCCACATGCATGTTTTAGCTGAAGGAAGAATCCCTTAAACAGGGAGAGTTGAGACCCATGGAATGGGTACCATGCAATATGACTTCAAAGGGTCTGCATTTGCTCTCCGAACCTCAGCAATCCTATCACTGCTGCGTTTATGCCACTGTACAAACGCCTGATTCTCTTTCGGAGACATATAAATCCATAGGTTTTAAGATTCTTACTAGTCAGGTAGATTCTTACTAGTCAGGTATATTCTTAGGCTTTTAATATGGGGTGTTGAGTCCACTTCGTTGAGCAAGGAGTAGCTCTTGTCTATTACATATTTGGCTTATGGAATGGTATCTCTGCTAATTTCAGTCTCTGGTTTTATGCAGCACCCCAACTCACCCGTCCCCTTAAGCAAGCATAAGTTGGTTTTCTACATTTGACACCCTGTTCTGTTTTGTAATTCAGTTCTTGTGTAGCCAAGTTTACATTCCGTGTATTAGTGATATCTTATGATGTTTCTTTTTCTGTGTGACTAATTTCACTTAGAATCATCGTACCTGAATCCACTCATTATGCTGCTACGGGCCTGATGACATAGATTTCATTGCTGAGTGATATTGCATTGTACATAAGTACCACAACTTCTTTATCCATTTTTCGCTTTCTGTGATATTGAACTTGTTCGGTAAACGAGGTTCTTGTAAACAGAGCCGTCCCAAACTTTGGGGTGGCTGTGTCTTTTTGATTTTAATTTCCCTAAGCTATAGGACCATAAGTGGAAGTGCCCTAGGCTCTGTTGCTTTGTTTTTTGGATGTTTCAGGAAACACCATACACTTCTCCAGAGTGGCTGCTGGCAATTTACATCCCGCCCATCAGCATAACAAGGCTCCCAGTTCTCCATGGCCTGTCCTGCCTTTCTGGATTTTACACTTTTTTCAGATGGCCCTTTTGACCGGGGGGCAGTGAGACTTCATTGTAGTGCAGATTTCCTTTGCAAGCTTGCTTGGTTGGCCAAAAAGGGCGTATGCGTTTTTTCCTGAATATATTCAGGAAAAAACGCATACGCCCTTTTTGGCCAAGTGCATCATTGTGGACGTTCTGCCTCTTTTCCTATGCTTTACATGCAATTCCAGTGCACCTCCAGAAATCGGTTTCCTGCAATTCTGCCCCGCTTTCAACTCCTCTTGGCAGCCTTACTTCAATATATTTTTGGAAGATAGCTGTCATTTATAACTCTGCAGGTTTGTGAATTACAGTGCCCCTGAGCTCCTTTCTTCAACTCGCTTTCTTGTGAGCTGGCCGCAACACCGCAGGATTGCTTCAGGCCCTAATCTGGTTCCGGCACGGCACGCTGAGCCTTTGGTTAATTCCTCTTCCTGGTGGGAAATGAGAGTTAAATTTGCCCGTCCAGTCACCTCCAGCTAGTCTCTCATTGGTTCTCCCTATTCCTGTTCATCTTCCGCAGAAATTGCAAACTGGGCCAAACAGGAGGTTAAAGGCACTGACTCTCCAAGTCGGGAGAGTGTTAGTAAAGCGTCTGGAATGTTGCACCCGAGTACCAGGGGACGAGAACTGAGACATATTGGAACATGTCTCCCGATCACACGGTTGATCATACTCTGGGTTCCACGTGCATGTTTTACCTGAAGGCAGAATCCCTTAAACCTGGAGAGTTGAGACCCGTGGAATGGGTACCATGCAATATGACTTCAAAGGGTCTTCATTTGCTCACCGAACCTCTCCAATCCTATCACTGCTGCGTTTATGCCCCTGTACACACGCTTGATTTTCTTTCAGAGACATAGCAATCCATAGGTTTTAAGATACTTACTAGTCAGGTACATTCTTAGGCGTTTAATATGGGGTGTTGAGTCCATTTCGTTGAGCAAGGAGTAGTTCTTGTCTATTCCATATTTGGCTTAAGGAGCTTTATCTGTGCTCATTTCAATCTCTGGTTTGATGCAGCACCCCAACTCACCTTTCCCCTTAAGCAAGCATAAGTTGGTTTTCTAAATTTGAGACCCTGTTCTGTTTTGTAATCCAGTTCCTGTGTAGCCAAGTTTACATTCCGTGTATTAGTGATATCTTATGATGTTTCTTTTTCTGTGTGACTTATTTCAGTTAGAATCATCATACCTGAATCCACTCATTATGCTGCTACGGGCCTGATGACATAGATTTCATTGCTGAGTGATATTGCATTGTACGTAAGTACCACAACTTCTTTATCCATTATTCACTTTCTGCGATATTGAACTTGTTCCGTAAACGAGGTTCTTGTAAACAGAGCCGTCCCAAACTTTGGGGTGGCTGTGTCTTTTTGATTTTAATTTCCCTAAGCTATAGGACCATAAGTGGAAGTGCCCTAGGCTCTGTTGCTTTGTCTTTTAGATGTTTCAGGAAACACCATACACCTCTCCCGAGTGGCTGTTGGCAATTTACATCCCGCCCATCAGCATAACAAGGCTCCCAGTTCTCCATGGCCTGTCCTCCCTTTCTGGATTTTACACTTTTTTCAGATGGCCCTTTTGACCGGGGGGAAGTGAGACTTCATTGTAGTGCAGATTTCCTTTGCAAGCTTGCTTGGTTGGCCAAAAAGGGCCTATGCGTTTTTTCCTGAATATATTCAGGAATATATTCAGGAATATATTCAGGAATATATTCAGGAAAAAACGCATACGCCCTTTTTGGCCAAGTGCATCATTGTGGACGTTCTGCCTCTTTTCCTATGCTTTAAATGCAATTCCAGTCTACCTCCTGAAATCGGTTTCCTGCAATTCTTCCCCGCTTTCAAGTCCTCTTGGCAGCCTTACTTCAGTATATTTTTGGACGATAGCTGTCATTTATAACTCTGCAGGTTTGTGAATTACAGTGCCCCTGAGCTCCTTTCTTCAACTCGCTTTCTTGTGAGCTGGCCGCAACACCGCAGGATTGCTTCAGGCCCTAATCTGGTTCCCGCACGGCACGCTGAGCCTTTGGTTAATTCCTCTTCCTGGTGGGAAATGAGAGTTAAATTTGCCCGTCCAGACACCTCCAGCTAGTCTCTCATTGGTTCTCCCTATTCCTGTTCATCTTCCGCAGAAATTGCAAACTGGGCCAAACAGGAGGTTAAAGGCACTGACTCTCCACGTCGGGAGAGTGTTAGTAAAGCGTCTGGAATGTTGCACCCGAGTACCAGGGGACGAGAACTGAGACATATTGGAACATGTCTCCTGATCACACGGGTGATCATACTCTGGGTTCCACGTGCATGTTTTACCTGAAGGCAGAATCCCTTAAACCTGGAGAGTTGAGACCCGTGGAATGGGTACCATGCAATATGACTTCAAAGGGTCTTCATTTGCTCACCGAACCTCTCCAATCCTATCACTGCTGCGTTTATGCCCCTGTACACACGCTTGATTTTCTTTCAGAGACATAGCAATTCATAGGTTTTAAGATACTTACTAGTCAGGTACATTCTTAGGCGTTTAATATGGGGTGTTGAGTCCATTTCGTTGAGCAAGGAGTAGTTCTTGTCTATTCCATATTTGGCTTAAGGAACTTTATCTGTGTTCATTTAAATCTCTGGTTTTATGCAGCACCCCAACTCACCTTTCCCCTTAAGCAAGCATAAGTTGGTTTTCTAAATTTGAGACCCTGTTCTGTTTTGTAATCCAGTTCCTGTGTAGCCAAGTTTACATTCCGTGTATTAGTGATATCTTATGATGTTTCTTTTTCTGTGTGACTTATTTCAGTTAGAATCATCATACCTGAATCCACTCATTATGCTGCTATGGGCCTGATGACATAGATTTCATTGCTGAGTGATATTGCATTGTACGTAAGTACCACAACTTCTTTATCCATTTTTCACTTTCTGCGATATTGAACTTGTACCGTAAACGAGGTTCTTGTAAACAGAGCCGTCCCAAACTTTGGGGTGGCTGTGTCTTTTTGATTTTAATTTCCCTAAGCTATAGGACCATAAGTGGAAGTGCCCTAGGCTCTGTTGCTTTGTTTTTTAGATGTTTCAGGAAACACCATACACCTCTCCCGAGTGGCTGTTGGCAATTTACATCCCGCCCATCAGCATAACAAGGCTCCCAGTTCTCCATGGCCTGTCCTGCCTTTCTGGATTTTACACTTTTTTCAGATGGCCCTTTTGACCGGGGGGAAGTGAGACTTCATTGTAGTGCAGATTTCCTTTGCAAGCTTGCTTGGTTGGCCAGAAAGGGCGTATGCGTTTTTTCCTGAATATATTCAGGAAAAAACGCATACGCCCTTTTTGGCCAAGTGCATCATTGTGGACGTTCTGCCTCTTTTCCTATGCTTTAAATGCAATTCCAGTCTACCTCCTGAAATCGGTTTCCTGCAATTCTGCCCCGCTTTCAAGTCCTCTTGGCAGCCTTACTTCAGTATATTTTTGGACGATAGCTGTCATTTATAACTCTGCAGGTTTGTGAATTACAGTGCCCCTGAGCTCCTTTCTTCAACTCGCTTTCTTGTGAGCTGGCCGCAACACCGCAGGATTGCCTCAGGCCCTAATCTGGTTCCGGCACGGCACGCTGAGCCTTTGGTTAATTCCTCTTCCTGGTGGGAAATGAGAGTTAAATTTGCCCGTCCAGACACCTCCAGCTAGTCTCTCATTGGTTCTCCCTATTCCTGTTCATCTTCCGCAGAAATTGCAAACTGGGCCAAACAGGAGGTTAAAGGCACTGACTCTCCAAGTCGGGAGAGTGTTAGTAAAGCATCTGGAATGTTGCACCCGAGTACCAGGGGACGAGAACTGAGACATATTGGAACACGTCTCCCGATCACACGGTTGATCATACTCTGGGTTCCACGTGCATGTTTTAGCTGAAGGAAGAATCCCTTAAACCTGGAGAGTTGAGACCCGTGGAATGGGTACCATGCAATATGACTTCAAAGGGTCTTTATTTGCTCACCGAACCTCTCCAATCCTATCACTGCTGCGTTTATGCCCCTGTACACACGCTTGATTTTCTTTCAGACACATAGCAATCCATAGGTTTTAAGATACTTACTAGTCAGGTACATTCTTAGGCGTTTAATATGGGGTGTTGAGTCCATTTCGTTGAGCAAGGAGTAGTTCTTGTCTATTCCATATTTGGCTTAAGGAACTTTATCTGCGCTCATTTAAATCTCTGGTTTGATGCAGCACCCCAACTCACCTTTCCCCTTAAGCAAGCATAAGTTGGTTTTCTAAATTTGAGACCCTGTTCTGTTTTGTAATCCAGTTCCTGTGTAGCCAAGTTTACATCCCGTGTATTAGTGATATCTTATGATGTTTCTTTTTCTGTGTGACTTATTTCAGTTAGAATCATCATACCTGAATCCACTCATTATGCTGCTACGGGCCTGATGACATAGATTTCATTGCTGAGTGATATTGCATTGTACGTAAGTACCACAACTTCTTTATCCATTTTTCACTTTCTGCGATATTGAACTTGTACCGTAAACGAGGTTCTTGTAAACAGAGCCGTCCCAAACTTTGGGGTGGCTGTGTCTTTTTGATTTTAATTTCCCTAAGCTATAGGACCATAAGTGGAAGTGCCCTAGGCTCTGTTGCTTTGTTTTTTAGATGTTTCAGGAAACACCATACACCTCTCCCGAGTGGCTGTTGGCAATTTACATCCCGCCCATCAGCATAACAAGGCTCCCAGTTCTCCATGGCCTGTCCTGCCTTTCTGGATTTTACACTTTTTTCAGATGGCCCTTTTGACCGGGGGGAAGTGAGACTTCATTGTAGTGCAGATTTCCTTTGCAAGCTTGCTTGGTTGGCCAAAAAGGGCGTATGCGTTTTTTCCTGAATATATTCAGGAAAAAACGCATACGCCCTTTTTGGCCAAGTGCATCATTGTGGACGTTCTGCCTCTTTTCCTATGCTTTAAATGCAATTCCAGTCTACCTCCTGAAATCGGTTTCCTGCAATTCTGCCCCGCTTTCAAGTCCTCTTGGCAGCCTTACTTCAGTATATTTTTGGACGATAGCTGTCATTTATAACTCTGCAGGTTTGTGAATTACAGTGCCCCTGAGCTCCTTTCTTCAACTCGCTTTCTTGTGAGCTGGCCGCAACACCGCAGGATTGCTTCAGGCCCTAATCTGGTTCCGGCACGGCACGCTGAGCCTTTGGTTAATTCCTCTTCCTGGTGGGAAATGAGAGTTAAATTTGCCCGTCCAGACACCTCCAGCTAGTCTCTCATTGGTTCTCCCTATTCCTGTTCATCTTCCGCAGAAATTGCAAACTGGGCCAAACAGGAGGTTAAAGGCACTGACTCTCCAAGTCGGGAGAGTGTTAGTAAAGCGTCTGGAATGTTGCACCCGAGTACCAGGGGACGAGAACTGAGACATATTGGAACACGTCTCCCGATCACACGGTTGATCATACTCTGGGTTCCACGTGCATGTTTTAGCTGAAGGAAGAATCCCTTAAACCTGGAGAGTTGAGACCCGTGGAATGGGTACCATGCAATATGACTTCAAAGGGTCTTCATTTGCTCACCGAACCTCTCCAATCCTATCACTGCTGCGTTTATGCCCCTGTACACACGCTTGATTTTCTTTCAGACACATAGCAATCCATAGGTTTTAAGATACTTACTAGTCAGGTACATTCTTAGGCGTTTAATATGGGGTGTTGAGTCCATTTCGTTGAGCAAGGAGTAGTTCTTGTCTATTCCATATTTGGCTTAAGGAACTTTATCTGTGCTCATTTCAATCTCTGGTTTGATGCAGCACCCCAACTCACCTTTCCCCTTAAGCAAGCATAAGTTGGTTTTCTAAATTTGAGACCCTGTTCTGTTTTGTAATCCAGTTCCTGTGTAGCCAAGTTTACATTCCGTGTATTAGTGATATCTTATGATGTTTCTTTTTCTGTGTGACTTATTTCAGTTAGAATCATCATACCTGAATCCACTCATTATGCTGCTACGGGCCTGATGACATAGATTTCATTGCTGAGTGATATTGCATTGTACGTAAGTACCACAACTTCTTTATCCATTTTTCACTTTCTGCGATATTGAACTTGTACTGTAAACGAGGTTCTTGTAAACAGAGCCGTCCCAAACTTTGGGGTGGCTGTGTCTTTTTGATTTTAATTTCCCTAAGCTATAGGACCATAAGTGGAAGTGCCCTAGGCTCTGTTGCTTTGTTTTTTAGATGTTTCAGGAAACACCATACACCTCTCCCGAGTGGCTGTTGGCAATTTACATCCCGCCCATCAGCATAACAAGGCTCCCAGTTCTCCATGGCCTGTCCTGCCTTTCTGGATTTTACACTTTTTTCAGATGGCCCTTTTGACCGGGGGGAAGTGAGACTTCATTGTAGTGCAGATTTCCTTTGCAAGCTTGCTTGGTTGGCCAAAAAGGGCGTATGCGTTTTTTCCTGAATATATTCAGGAAAAAACGCATACGCCCTTTTTGGCCAAGTGCATCATTGTGGACGTTCTGCCTCTTTTCCTATGCTTTAAATGCAATTCCAGTCTACCTCCTGAAATCGGTTTCCTGCAATTCTGCCCCGCTTTCAAGTCCTCTTGGCAGCCTTACTTCAGTATATTTTTGGACGATAGCTGTCATTTATAACTCTGCAGGTTTGTGAATTACAGTGCCCCTGAGCTCCTTTCTTCAACTCGCTTTCTTGTGAGCTGGCCGCAACACCGCAGGATTGCTTCAGGCCCTAATCTGGTTCCGGCACGGCACGCTGAGCCTTTGGTTAATTCCTCTTCCTGGTGGGAAATGAGAGTTAAATTTGCCCGTCCAGACACCTCCAGCTAGTCTCTCATTGGTTCTCCCTATTCCTGTTCATCTTCCGCAGAAATTGCAAACTGGGCCAAACAGGAGGTTAAAGGCACTGACTCTCCAAGTCGGGAGAGTGTTAGTAAAGCGTCTGGAATGTTGCACCCGAGTACCAGGGGACGAGAACTGAGACATATTGGAACACGTCTCCCGATCACACGGTTGATCATACTCTGGGTTCCACGTGCATGTTTTAGCTGAAGGAAGAATCCCTTAAACCTGGAGAGTTGAGACCCGTGGAATGGGTACCATGCAATATGACTTCAAAGGGTCTTCATTTGCTCACCGAACCTCTCCAATCCTATCACTGCTGCGTTTATGCCCCTGTACACACGCTTGATTTTCTTTCAGACACATAGCAATCCATAGGTTTTAAGATACTTACTAGTCAGGTACATTCTTAGGCGTTTAATATGGGGTGTTGAGTCCATTTCGTTGAGCAAGGAGTAGTTCTTGTCTATTCCATATTTGGCTTAAGGAACTTTATCTGTGCTCATTTCAATCTCTGGTTTGATGCAGCACCCCAACTCACCTTTCCCCTTAAGCAAGCATAAGTTGGTTTTCTAAATTTGAGACCCTGTTCTGTTTTGTAATCCAGTTCCTGTGTAGCCAAGTTTACATTCCGTGTATTAGTGATATCTTATGATGTTTCTTTTTCTGTGTGACTTATTTCAGTTAGAATCATCATACCTGAATCCACTCATTATGCTGCTACGGGCCTGATGACATAGATTTCATTGCTGAGTGATATTGCATTGTACGTAAGTACCACAACTTCTTTATCCATTTTTCACTTTCTGCGATATTGAACTTGTACCGTAAACGAGGTTCTTGTAAACAGAGCCGTCCCAAACTTTGGGGTGGCTGTGTCTTTTTGATTTTAATTTCCCTAAGCTATAGGACCATAAGTGGAAGTGCCCTAGGCTCTGTTGCTTTGTTTTTTAGATGTTTCAGGAAACACCATACACCTCTCCCGAGTGGCTGTTGGCAATTTACATCCCGCCCATCAGCATAACAAGGCTCCCAGTTCTCCGTGGCCTGTCCTGCCTTTCTGGATTTTACACTTTTTTCAGATGGCCCTTTTGACCGGGGGGAAGTGAGACTTCATTGTAGTGCAGATTTCCTTTGCAAGCTTGCTTGGTTGGCCAAGAAGGGCGTATGCGTTTTTTCCTGAATATATTCAGGAAAAAACGCATACGCCCTTTTTGGCCAAGTGCATCATTGTGGACGTTCTGCCTCTTTTCCTATGCTTTAAATGCAATTCCAGTCTACCTCCTGAAATCGGTTTCCTGCAATTCTGCCCCGCTTTCAAGTCCTCTTGGCAGCCTTACTTCAGTATATTTTTGGACGATAGCTGTCATTTATAACTCTGCAGGTTTGTGAATTACAGTGCCCCTGAGCTCCTTTCTTCAACTCGCTTTCTTGTGAGCTGGCCGCAACACCGCAGGATTGCTTCAGGCCCTAATCTGGTTCCGGCACGGCACGCTGAGCCTTTGGTTAATTCCTCTTCCTGGTGGGAAATGAGAGTTAAATTTGCCCGTCCAGACACCTCCAGCTAGTCTCTCATTGGTTCTCCCTATTCCTGTTCATCTTCCGCAGAAATTGCAAACTGGGCCAAACAGGAGGTTAAAGGCACTGACTCTCCAAGTCGGGAGAGTGTTAGTAAAGCGTCTGGAATGTTGCACCCGAGTACCAGGGGACGAGAACTGAGACATATTGGAACACGTCTCCCGATCACACGGTTGATCATACTCTGGGTTCCACGTGCATGTTTTAGCTGAAGGAAGAATCCCTTAAACCTGGAGAGTTGAGACCCGTGGAATGGGTACCATGCAATATGACTTCAAAGGGTCTTCATTTGCTCACCGAACCTCTCCAATCCTATCACTGCTGCGTTTATGCCCCTGTACACACGCTTGATTTTCTTTCAGACACATAGCAATCCATAGGTTTTAAGATACTTACTAGTCAGGTACATTCTTAGGCGTTTAATATGGGGTGTTGAGTCCATTTCGTTGAGCAAGGAGTAGTTCTTGTCTATTCCATATTTGGCTTAAGGAACTTTATCTGTGCTCATTTCAATCTCTGGTTTGATGCAGCACCCCAACTCACCTTTCCCCTTAAGCAAGCATAAGTTGGTTTTCTAAATTTGAGACCCTGTTCTGTTTTGTAATCCAGTTCCTGTGTAGCCAAGTTTACATTCCGTGTATTAGTGATATCTTATGATGTTTCTTTTTCTGTGTGACTTATTTCAGTTAGAATCATCATACCTGAATCCACTCATTATGCTGCTACGGGCCTGATGACATAGATTTCATTGCCGAGTGATATTGCATTGTACGTAAGTACCACAACTTCTTTATCCATTTTTCACTTTCTGCGATATTGAACTTGTACCGTAAACGAGGTTCTTGTAAACAGAGCCGTCCCAAACTTTGGGGTGGCTGTGTCTTTTTGATTTTAATTTCCCTAAGCTATAGGACCATAAGTGGAAGTGCCCTAGGCTCTGTTGCTTTGTTTTTTAGATGTTTCAGGAAACACCATACACCTCTCCCGAGTGGCTGTTGGCAATTTACATCCCGCCCATCAGCATAACAAGGCTCCCAGTTCTCCGTGGCCTGTCCTGCCTTTCTGGATTTTACACTTTTTTCAGATGGCCCTTTTGACCGGGGGGAAGTGAGACTTCATTGTAGTGCAGATTTCCTTTGCAAGCTTGCTTGGTTGGCCAAGAAGGGCGTATGCGTTTTTTCCTGAATATATTCAGGAAAAAACGCATACGCCCTTTTTGGCCAAGTGCATCATTGTGGACGTTCTGCCTCTTTTCCTATGCTTTAAATGCAATTCCAGTCTACCTCCTGAAATCGGTTTCCTGCAATTCTGCCCCGCTTTCAAGTCCTCTTGGCAGCCTTACTTCAGTATATTTTTGGACGATAGCTGTCATTTATAACTCTGCAGGTTTGTGAATTACAGTGCCCCTGAGCTCCTTTCTTCAACTCGCTTTCTTGTGAGCTGGCCGCAACACCGCAGGATTGCTTCAGGCCCTAATCTGGTTCCGGCACGGCACGCTGAGCCTTTGGTTAATTCCTCTTCCTGGTGGGAAATGAGAGTTAAATTTGCCCGTCCAGACACCTCCAGCTAGTCTCTCATTGGTTCTCCCTATTCCTGTTCATCTTCCGCAGAAATTGCAAACTGGGCCAAACAGGAGGTTAAAGGCACTGACTCTCCAAGTCGGGAGAGTGTTAGTAAAGCGTCTGGAATGTTGCACCCGAGTACCAGGGGACGAGAACTGAGACATATTGGAACACGTCTCCCGATCACACGGTTGATCATACTCTGGGTTCCACGTGCATGTTTTAGCTGAAGGAAGAATCCCTTAAACCTGGAGAGTTGAGACCCGTGGAATGGGTACCATGCAATATGACTTCAAAGGGTCTTCATTTGCTCACCGAACCTCTCCAATCCTATCACTGCTGCGTTTATGCCCCTGTACACACGCTTGATTTTCTTTCAGACACATAGCAATCCATAGGTTTTAAGATACTTACTAGTCAGGTACATACTTAGGCGTTTAATATGGGGTGTTGAGTCCATTTCGTTGAGCAAGGAGTAGTTCTTGTCTATTCCATATTTGGCTTAAGGAACTTTATCTGTGCTCATTTCAATCTCTGGTTTTATGCAGCACCCCAACTCACCTTTCCCCTTAAGCAAGCATAAGTTGGTTTTCTAAATTTGAGACCCTGTTCTGTTTTGTAATCCAGTTCCTGTGTAGCCAAGTTTACATCCCGTGTATTAGTGATATCTTATGATGTTTCTTTTTCTGTGTGACTTATTTCAGTTAGAATCATCATACCTGAATCCACTCATTATGCTGCTACGGGCCTGATGACATAGATTTCATTGCCGAGTGATATTGCATTGTACGTAAGTACCACAACTTCTTTATCCATTTTTCACTTTCTGCGATATTGAACTTGTACCGTAAACGAGGTTCTTGTAAACAGAGCCGTCCCAAACTTTGGGGTGGCTGTGTCTTTTTGATTTTAATTTCCCTAAGCTATAGGACCATAAGTGGAAGTGCCCTAGGCTCTGTTGCTTTGTTTTTTAGATGTTTCAGGAAACACCATACACCTCTCCCGAGTGGCTGTTGGCAATTTACATCCCGCCCATCAGCATAACAAGGCTCCCAGTTCTCCATGGCCTGTCCTGCCTTTCTGGATTTTACACTTTTTTCAGATGGCCCTTTTGACCGGGGGGAAGTGAGACTTCATTGTAGTGCAGATTTCCTTTGCAAGCTTGCTTGGTTGGCCAAAAAGGGCGTATGCGTTTTTTCCTGAATATATTCAGGAAAAAACGCATACGCCCTTTTTGGCCAAGTGCATCATTGTGGACGTTCTGCCTCTTTTCCTATGCTTTAAATGCAATTCCAGTCTACCTCCTGAAATCGGTTTCCTGCAATTCTGCCCCGCTTTCAAGTCCTCTTGGCAGCCTTACTTCAGTATATTTTTGGACGATAGCTGTCATTTATAACTCTGCAGGTTTGTGAATTACAGTGCCCCTGAGCTCCTTTCTTCAACTCGCTTTCTTGTGAGCTGGCCGCAACACCGCAGGATTGCTTCAGGCCCTAATCTGGTTCCGGCACGGCACGCTGAGCCTTTGGTTAATTCCTCTTCCTGGTGGGAAATGAGAGTTAAATTTGCCCGTCCAGACACCTCCACCTAGTCTCTCATTGGTTCTCCCTATTCCTGTTCATCTTCCGCAGAAATTGCAAACTGGGCCAAACAGGAGGTTAAAGGCACTGACTCTCCAAGTCGGGAGAGTGTTAGTAAAGCGTCTGGAATGTTGCACCCGAGTACCAGGGGATGAGAACTGAGACATATTGGAACACGTCTCCCGATCACACGGTTGATCATACTCTGGGTTCCACGTGCATGTTTTAGCTGAAGGAAGAATCCCTTAAACCTGGAGAGTTGAGACCCGTGGAATGGGTACCATGCAATATGACTTCAAAGGGTCTTCATTTGCTCACCGAACCTCTCCAATCCTATCACTGCTGCGTTTATGCCCCTGTACACACGCTTGATTTTCTTTCAGACACATAGCAATCCATAGGTTTTAAGATACTTACTAGTCAGGTACATTCTTAGGCGTTTAATATGGGGTGTTGAGTCCATTTCGTTGAGCAAGGAGTAGTTCTTGTCTATTCCATATTTGGCTTAAGGAACTTTATCTGTGCTCATTTCAATCTCTGGTTTGATGCAGCACCCCAACTCACCTTTCCCCTTAAGCAAGCATAAGTTGGTTTTCTAAATTTGAGACCCTGTTCTGTTTTGTAATCCAGTTCCTGTGTAGCCAAGTTTACATCCCGTGTATTAGTGATATCTTATGATGTTTCTTTTTCTGTGTGACTTATTTCAGTTAGAATCATCATACCTGAATCCACTCATTATGCTGCTACGGGCCTGATGACATAGATTTCATTGCTGAGTGATATTGCATTGTACGTAAGTACCACAACTTCTTTATCCATTTTTCACTTTCTGCGATATTGAACTTGTACCGTAAACGAGGTTCTTGTAAACAGAGCCGTCCCAAACTTTGGGGTGGCTGTGTCTTTTTGATTTTAATTTCCCTAAGCTATAGGACCATAAGTGGAAGTGCCCTAGGCTCTGTTGCTTTGTTTTTTAGATGTTTCAGGAAACACCATACACCTCTCCCGAGTGGCTGTTGGCAATTTACATCCCGCCCATCAGCATAACAAGGCTCCCAGTTCTCCATGGCCTGTCCTGCCTTTCTGGATTTTACACTTTTTTCAGATGGCCCTTTTGACCGGGGGGAAGTGAGACTTCATTGTAGTGCAGATTTCCTTTGCAAGCTTGCTTGGTTGGCCAAAAAGGGCGTATGCGTTTTTTCCTGAATATATTCAGGAAAAAACGCATACGCCCTTTTTGGCCAAGTGCATCATTGTGGACGTTCTGCCTCTTTTCCTATGCTTTAAATGCAATTCCAGTCTACCTCCTGAAATCGGTTTCCTGCAATTCTGCCCCGCTTTCAAGTCCTCTTGGCAGCCTTACTTCAGTATATTTTTGGACGATAGCTGTCATTTATAACTCTGCAGGTTTGTGAATTACAGTGCCCCTGAGCTCCTTTCTTCAACTCGCTTTCTTGTGAGCTGGCCGCAACACCGCAGGATTGCTTCAGGCCCTAATCTGGTTCCGGCACGGCACGCTGAGCCTTTGGTTAATTCCTCTTCCTGGTGGGAAATGAGAGTTAAATTTGCCCGTCCAGACACCTCCAGCTAGTCTCTCATTGGTTCTCCCTATTCCTGTTCATCTTCCGCAGAAATTGCAAACTGGGCCAAACAGGAGGTTAAAGGCACTGACTCTCCAAGTCGGGAGAGTGTTAGTAAAGCGTCTGGAATGTTGCACCCGAGTACCAGGGGACGAGAACTGAGACATATTGGAACACGTCTCCCGATCACACGGTTGATCATACTCTGGGTTCCACGTGCATGTTTTAGCTGAAGGAAGAATCCCTTAAACCTGGAGAGTTGAGACCCGTGGAATGGGTACCATGCAATATGACTTCAAAGGGTCTTCATTTGCTCACCGAACCTCTCCAATCCTATCACTGCTGCGTTTATGCCCCTGTACACACGCTTGATTTTCTTTCAGAGACATAGCAATCCATAGGTTTTAAGATACTTACTAGTCAGGTACATTCTTAGGCGTTTAATATGGGGTGTTGAGTCCATTTCGTTGAGCAAGGAGTAGTTCTTGTCTATTCCATATTTGGCTTAAGGAACTTTATCTGTGCTCATTTCAATCTCTGGTTTGATGCAGCACCCCAACTCACCTTTCCCCTTAAGCAAGCATAAGTTGGTTTTCTAAATTTGAGACCCTGTTCTGTTTTGTAATCCAGTTCCTGTGTAGCCAAGTTTACATCCCGTGTATTAGTGATATCTTATGATGTTTCTTTTTCTGTGTGACTTATTTCAGTTAGAATCATCATACCTGAATCCACTCATTATGCTGCTACGGGCCTGATGACATAGATTTCATTGCTGAGTGATATTGCATTGTACGTAAGTACCACAACTTCTTTATCCATTTTTCACTTTCTGCGATATTGAACTTGTACCGTAAACGAGGTTCTTGTAAACAGAGCCGTCCCAAACTTTGGGGTGGCTGTGTCTTTTTGATTTTAATTTCCCTAAGCTATAGGACCATAAGTGGAAGTGCCCTAGGCTCTGTTGCTTTGTTTTTTAGATGTTTCAGGAAACACCATACACCTCTCCCGAGTGGCTGTTGGCAATTTACATCCCGCCCATCAGCATAACAAGGCTCCCAGTTCTCCATGGCCTGTCCTGCCTTTCTGGATTTTACACTTTTTTCAGATGGCCCTTTTGACCGGGGGGAAGTGAGACTTCATTGTAGTGCAGATTTCCTTTGCAAGCTTGCTTGGTTGGCCAAAAAGGGCGTATGCGTTTTTTCCTGAATATATTCAGGAAAAAACGCATACGCCCTTTTTGGCCAAGTGCATCATTGTGGACGTTCTGCCTCTTTTCCTATGCTTTAAATGCAATTCCAGTCTACCTCCTGAAATCGGTTTCCTGCAATTCTGCCCCGCTTTCAAGTCCTCTTGGCAGCCTTACTTCAGTATATTTTTGGACGATAGCTGTCATTTATAACTCTGCAGGTTTGTGAATTACAGTGCCCCTGAGCTCCTTTCTTCAACTCGCTTTCTTGTGAGCTGGCCGCAACACCGCAGGATTGCTTCAGGCCCTAATCTGGTTCCGGCACGGCACGCTGAGCCTTTGGTTAATTCCTCTTCCTGGTGGGAAATGAGAGTTAAATTTGCCCGTCCAGACACCTCCACCTAGTCTCTCATTGGTTCTCCCTATTCCTGTTCATCTTCCGCAGAAATTGCAAACTGGGCCAAACAGGAGGTTAAAGGCACTGACTCTCCAAGTCGGGAGAGTGTTAGTAAAGCGTCTGGAATGTTGCACCCGAGTACCAGGGGATGAGAACTGAGACATATTGGAACACGTCTCCCGATCACACGGTTGATCATACTCTGGGTTCCACGTGCATGTTTTAGCTGAAGGAAGAATCCCTTAAACCTGGAGAGTTGAGACCCGTGGAATGGGTACCATGCAATATGACTTCAAAGGGTCTTCATTTGCTCACCGAACCTCTCCAATCCTATCACTGCTGCGTTTATGCCCCTGTACACACGCTTGATTTTCTTTCAGACACATAGCAATCCATAGGTTTTAAGATACTTACTAGTCAGGTACATTCTTAGGCGTTTAATATGGGGTGTTGAGTCCATTTCGTTGAGCAAGGAGTAGTTCTTGTCTATTCCATATTTGGCTTAAGGAACTTTATCTGTGCTCATTTCAATCTCTGGTTTTATGCAGCACCCCAACTCACCTTTCCCCTTAAGCAAGCATAAGTTGGTTTTCTAAATTTGAGACCCTGTTCTGTTTTGTAATCCAGTTCCTGTGTAGCCAAGTTTACATCCCGTGTATTAGTGATATCTTATGATGTTTCTTTTTCTGTGTGACTTATTTCACTTAGAATCATCATACCTGAATCCACTCATTATGCTGCTACGGGCCTGATGACATAGATTTCATTGCTGAGTGATATTGCATTGTACGTAAGTACCACAACTTCTTTATCCATTTTTCACTTTCTGCGATATTGAACTTGTACCGTAAACGAGGTTCTTGTAAACAGAGCCGTCCCAAACTTTGGGGTGGCTGTGTCTTTTTGATTTTAATTTCCCTAAGCTATAGGACCATAAGTGGAAGTGCCCTAGGCTCTGTTGCTTTGTTTTTTAGATGTTTCAGGAAACACCATACACCTCTCCCGAGTGGCTGTTGGCAATTTACATCCCGCCCATCAGCATAACAAGGCTCCCAGTTCTCCATGGCCTGTCCTGCCTTTCTGGATTTTACACTTTTTTCAGATGGCCCTTTTGACCGGGGGGAAGTGAGACTTCATTGTAGTGCAGATTTCCTTTGCAAGCTTGCTTGGTTGGCCAAAAAGGGCGTATGCGTTTTTTCCTGAATATATTCAGGAAAAAACGCATACGCCCTTTTTGGCCAAGTGCATCATTGTGGACGTTCTGCCTCTTTTCCTATGCTTTAAATGCAATTCCAGTCTACCTCCTGAAATCGGTTTCCTGCAATTCTGCCCCGCTTTCAAGTCCTCTTGGCAGCCTTACTTCAGTATATTTTTGGACGATAGCTGTCATTTATAACTCTGCAGGTTTGTGAATTACAGTGCCCCTGAGCTCCTTTCTTCAACTCGCTTTCTTGTGAGCTGGCCGCAACACCGCAGGATTGCTTCAGGCCCTAATCTGGTTCCGGCACGGCACGCTGAGCCTTTGGTTAATTCCTCTTCCTGGTGGGAAATGAGAGTTAAATTTGCCCGTCCAGACACCTCCAGCTAGTCTCTCATTGGTTCTCCCTATTCCTGTTCATCTTCCGCAGAAATTGCAAACTGGGCCAAACAGGAGGTTAAAGGCACTGACTCTCCAAGTCGGGAGAGTGTTAGTAAAGCGTCTGGAATGTTGCACCCGAGTACCAGGGGACGAGAACTGAGACATATTGGAACACGTCTCCCGATCACACGGTTGATCATACTCTGGGTTCCACGTGCATGTTTTAGCTGAAGGAAGAATCCCTTAAACCTGGAGAGTTGAGACCCGTGGAATGGGTACCATGCAATATGACTTCAAAGGGTCTTCATTTGCTCACCGAACCTCTCCAATCCTATCACTGCTGCGTTTATGCCCCTGTACACACGCTTGATTTTCTTTCAGACACATAGCAATCCATAGGTTTTAAGATACTTACTAGTCAGGTACATTCTTAGGCGTTTAATATGGGGTGTTGAGTCCATTTCGTTGAGCAAGGAGTAGTTCTTGTCTATTCCATATTTGGCTTAAGGAACTTTATCTGTGCTCATTTCAATCTCTGGTTTGATGCAGCACCCCAACTCACCTTTCCCCTTAAGCAAGCATAAGTTGGTTTTCTAAATTTGAGACCCTGTTCTGTTTTGTAATCCAGTTCCTGTGTAGCCAAGTTTACATCCCGTGTATTAGTGATATCTTATGATGTTTCTTTTTCTGTGTGACTTATTTCAGTTAGAATCATCATACCTGAATCCACTCATTATGCTGCTACGGGCCTGATGACATAGATTTCATTGCTGAGTGATATTGCATTGTACGTAAGTACCACAACTTCTTTATCCATTTTTCACTTTCTGCGATATTGAACTTGTACCGTAAACGAGGTTCTTGTAAACAGAGCCGTCCCAAACTTTGGGGTGGCTGTGTCTTTTTGATTTTAATTTCCCTAAGCTATAGGACCATAAGTGGAAGTGCCCTAGGCTCTGTTGCTTTGTTTTTTAGATGTTTCAGGAAACACCATACACCTCTCCCGAGTGGCTGTTGGCAATTTACATCCCGCCCATCAGCATAACAAGGCTCCCAGTTCTCCATGGCCTGTCCTGCCTTTCTGGATTTTACACTTTTTTCAGATGGCCCTTTTGACCGGGGGGAAGTGAGACTTCATTGTAGTGCAGATTTCCTTTGCAAGCTTGCTTGGTTGGCCAAAAAGGGCGTATGCGTTTTTTCCTGAATATATTCAGGAAAAAACGCATACGCCCTTTTTGGCCAAGTGCATCATTGTGGACGTTCTGCCTCTTTTCCTATGCTTTAAATGCAATTCCAGTCTACCTCCTGAAATCGGTTTCCTGCAATTCTGCCCCGCTTTCAAGTCCTCTTGGCAGCCTTACTTCAGTATATTTTTGGACGATAGCTGTCATTTATAACTCTGCAGGTTTGTGAATTACAGTGCCCCTGAGCTCCTTTCTTCAACTCGCTTTCTTGTGAGCTGGCCGCAACACCGCAGGATTGCTTCAGGCCCTAATCTGGTTCCGGCACGGCACGCTGAGCCTTTGGTTAATTCCTCTTCCTGGTGGGAAATGAGAGTTAAATTTGCCCGTCCAGACACCTCCAGCTAGTCTCTCATTGGTTCTCCCTATTCCTGTTCATCTTCCGCAGAAATTGCAAACTGGGCCAAACAGGAGGTTAAAGGCACTGACTCTCCAAGTCGGGAGAGTGTTAGTAAAGCGTCTGGAATGTTGCACCCGAGTACCAGGGGACGAGAACTGAGACATATTGGAACACGTCTCCCGATCACACGGTTGATCATACTCTGGGTTCCACGTGCATGTTTTAGCTGAAGGAAGAATCCCTTAAACCTGGAGAGTTGAGACCCGTGGAATGGGTACCATGCAATATGACTTCAAAGGGTCTTCATTTGCTCACCGAACCTCTCCAATCCTATCACTGCTGCGTTTATGCCCCTGTACACACGCTTGATTTTCTTTCAGACACATAGCAATCCATAGGTTTTAAGATACTTACTAGTCAGGTACATTCTTAGGCGTTTAATATGGGGTGTTGAGTCCATTTCGTTGAGCAAGGAGTAGTTCTTGTCTATTCCATATTTGGCTTAAGGAACTTTATCTGTGCTCATTTCAATCTCTGGTTTGATGCAGCACCCCAACTCACCTTTCCCCTTAAGCAAGCATAAGTTGGTTTTCTAAATTTGAGACCCTGTTCTGTTTTGTAATCCAGTTCCTGTGTAGCCAAGTTTACATCCCGTGTATTAGTGATATCTTATGATGTTTCTTTTTCTGTGTGACTTATTTCAGTTAGAATCATCATACCTGAATCCACTCATTATGCTGCTACGGGCCTGATGACATAGATTTCATTGCTGAGTGATATTGCATTGTACGTAAGTACCACAACTTCTTTATCCATTTTTCACTTTCTGCGATATTGAACTTGTACCGTAAACGAGGTTCTTGTAAACAGAGCCGTCCCAAACTTTGGGGTGGCTGTGTCTTTTTGATTTTAATTTCCCTAAGCTATAGGACCATAAGTGGAAGTGCCCTAGGCTCTGTTGCTTTGTTTTTTAGATGTTTCAGGAAACACCATACACCTCTCCCGAGTGGCTGTTGGCAATTTACATCCCGCCCATCAGCATAACAAGGCTCCCAGTTCTCCATGGCCTGTCCTGCCTTTCTGGATTTTACACTTTTTTCAGATGGCCCTTTTGACCGGGGGGAAGTGAGACTTCATTGTAGTGCAGATTTCCTTTGCAAGCTTGCTTGGTTGGCCAAAAAGGGCGTATGCGTTTTTTCCTGAATATATTCAGGAAAAAACGCATACGCCCTTTTTGGCCAAGTGCATCATTGTGGACGTTCTGCCTCTTTTCCTATGCTTTAAATGCAATTCCAGTCTACCTCCTGAAATCGGTTTCCTGCAATTCTGCCCCGCTTTCAAGTCCTCTTGGCAGCCTTACTTCAGTATATTTTTGGACGATAGCTGTCATTTATAACTCTGCAGGTTTGTGAATTACAGTGCCCCTGAGCTCCTTTCTTCAACTCGCTTTCTTGTGAGCTGGCCGCAACACCGCAGGATTGCTTCAGGCCCTAATCTGGTTCCGGCACGGCACGCTGAGCCTTTGGTTAATTCCTCTTCCTGGTGGGAAATGAGAGTTAAATTTGCCCGTCCAGACACCTCCAGCTAGTCTCTCATTGGTTCTCCCTATTCCTGTTCATCTTCCGCAGAAATTGCAAACTGGGCCAAACAGGAGGTTAAAGGCACTGACTCTCCAAGTCGGGAGAGTGTTAGTAAAGCGTCTGGAATGTTGCACCCGAGTACCAGGGGACGAGAACTGAGACATATTGGAACACGTCTCCCGATCACACGGTTGATCATACTCTGGGTTCCACGTGCATGTTTTAGCTGAAGGAAGAATCCCTTAAACCTGGAGAGTTGAGACCCGTGGAATGGGTACCATGCAATATGACTTCAAAGGGTCTTCATTTGCTCACCGAACCTCTCCAATCCTATCACTGCTGCGTTTATGCCCCTGTACACACGCTTGATTTTCTTTCAGACACATAGCAATCCATAGGTTTTAAGATACTTACTAGTCAGGTACATTCTTAGGCGTTTAATATGGGGTGTTGAGTCCATTTCGTTGAGCAAGGAGTAGTTCTTGTCTATTCCATATTTGGCTTAAGGAACTTTATCTGTGCTCATTTCAATCTCTGGTTTGATGCAGCACCCCAACTCACCTTTCCCCTTAAGCAAGCATAAGTTGGTTTTCTAAATTTGAGACCCTGTTCTGTTTTGTAATCCAGTTCCTGTGTAGCCAAGTTTACATCCCGTGTATTAGTGATATCTTATGATGTTTCTTTTTCTGTGTGACTTATTTCAGTTAGAATCATCATACCTGAATCCACTCATTATGCTGCTACGGGCCTGATGACATAGATTTCATTGCTGAGTGATATTGCATTGTACGTAAGTACCACAACTTCTTTATCCATTTTTCACTTTCTGCGATATTGAACTTGTACCGTAAACGAGGTTCTTGTAAACAGAGCCGTCCCAAACTTTGGGGTGGCTGTGTCTTTTTGATTTTAATTTCCCTAAGCTATAGGACCATAAGTGGAAGTGCCCTAGGCTCTGTTGCTTTGTTTTTTAGATGTTTCAGGAAACACCATACACCTCTCCCGAGTGGCTGTTGGCAATTTACATCCCGCCCATCAGCATAACAAGGCTCCCAGTTCTCCATGGCCTGTCCTGCCTTTCTGGATTTTACACTTTTTTCAGATGGCCCTTTTGACCGGGGGGAAGTGAGACTTCATTGTAGTGCCGATTTCCTTTGCAAGCTTGCTTGGTTGGCCAAAAAGGGCGTATGCGTTTTTTCCTGAATATATTCAGGAAAAAACGCATACGCCCTTTTTGGCCAAGCGCATCATTGTGGACGTTCTGCCTCTTTTCCTATGCTTTAAATGCAATTCCAGTCTACCTCCTGAAATCGGTTTCCTGCAATTCTGCCCCGCTTTCAAGTCCTCTTGGCAGCCTTACTTCAGTATATTTTTGGACGATAGCTGTCATTTATAACTCTGCAGGTTTGTGAATTACAGTGCCCCCTGAGCTCCTTTCTTCAACTCGCTTTCTTGTGAGCTGGCCGCAACACCGCAGGATTGCTTCAGGCCCTATTCTGGTTCCGGCACGGCACGCTGAGCCTTTGGTTAATTCCTCTTCCTGGTGGGAAATGAGAGTTAAATTTGCCCGTCCAGACACCTCCAGCTAGTCTCTCATTGGTTCTCCCTATTCCTGTTCATCTTCCGCAGAAATTGCAAACTGGGCCAAACAGGAGGTTAAAGGCACTGACTCTCCAAGTCGGGAGAGTGTTAGTAAAGCGTCTGGAATGTTGCACCCGAGTACCAGGGGGACGAGAACTGAGACATATTGGAACACGTCTCCCGATCACACGGTTGATCATACTCTGGGTTCCACGTGCATGTTTTAGCTGAAGGAAGAATCCCTTAAACCTGGAGAGTTGAGACCCGTGAATGGGTACCATGCAATATGACTTCAAAGGGTCTTCATTTGCTCACCGAACCTCTCCAATCCTATCACTGCTGCGTTTATGCCCCTGTACACACGCTTGATTTTTCTTTCAGACACATAGCAATCCATAGGTTTTAAGATACTTACTAGTCAGGTACATTCTTAGGCGTTTAATATGGGGTGTTGAGTCCATTTCGTTGAGCAAGGAGTAGTTCTTGTCTATTCCATATTTGGCTTAAGGAACTTTATCTGTGCTCATTTCAATCTCTGGTTTGATGCAGCACCCCAACTCACCTTTCCCCTTAAGCAAGCATAAGTTGGTTTTCTAAATTGAGACCCTGTTCTGTTTTGTAATCCAGTTCCTGTGTAGCCAAGTTTACATCCCGTGTATTAGTGATATCTTATGATGTTTCTTTTTCTGTGTGACTTATTTCAGTTAGAATCATCATACCTGAATCCACTCATTATGCTGCTACGGGCCTGATGACATAGATTTCATTGCTGAGTGATATTGCATTGTACGTAAGTACCACAACTTCTTTATCCATTTTTTCACTTTCTGCGATATTGAACTTGTACCGTAAACGAGGTTCTTGTAAACAGAGCCGTCCCAAACTTTGGGGTGGCTGTGTCTTTTTGATTTTAATTTCCCTAAGCTATAGGACCATAAGTGGAAGTGCCCTAGGCTCTGTTGCTTTGTTTTTTAGATGTTTCAGGAAACACCATACACCTCTCCCGAGTGGCTGTTGGCAATTTACATCCCGCCCATCAGCATAACAAGGCTCCCAGTTCTCCATGGCCTGTCCTGCCTTTCTGGATTTTACACTTTTTTCAGATGGCCCTTTTGACCGGGGGGAAGTGAGACTTCATTGTAGTGCCGATTTCCTTTGCAAGCTTGCTTGGTTGGCCAAAAAGGGCGTATGCGTTTTTTCCTGAATATATTCAGGAAAAAACGCATACGCCCTTTTTGGCCAAGCGCATCATTGTGGACGTTCTGCCTCTTTTCCTATGCTTTAAATGCAATTCCAGTCTACCTCCTGAAATCGGTTTCCTGCAATTCTGCCCCGCTTTCAAGTCCTCTTGGCAGCCTTACTTCAGTATATTTTTGGACGATAGCTGTCATTTATAACTCTGCAGGTTTGTGAATTACAGTGCCCCTGAGCTCCTTTCTTCAACTCGCTTTCTTGTGAGCTGGCCGCAACACCGCAGGATTGCTTCAGGCCCTAATCTGGTTCCGGCACGGCACGCTGAGCCTTTGGTTAATTCCTCTTCCTGGTGGGAAATGAGAGTTAAATTTGCCCGTCCAGACACCTCCAGCTAGTCTCTCATTGGTTCTCCCTATTCCTGTTCATCTTCCGCAGAAATTGCAAACTGGGCCAAACAGGAGGTTAAAGGCACTGACTCTCCAAGTCGGGAGAGTGTTAGTAAAGCGTCTGGAATGTTGCACCCAGTACCAGGGGACGAGAACTGAGACATATTGGAACACGTCTCCCGATCACACGGTGATCATACTCTGGGTTCCACGTGCATGTTTTAGCTGAAGGAAGAATCCCTTAAACCTGGAGAGTTGAGACCCGTGGAATGGGTACCATGCAATATGACTTCAAAGGGTCTTCATTTGCTCACCGAACCTCTCCAATCCTATCACTGCTGCGTTTATGCCCCTGTACACACGCTTGATTTTCTTTCAGACACATAGCAATCCATAGGTTTTAAGATACTTACTAGTCAGGTACATTCTTAGGCGTTTAATATGGGGTGTTGAGTCCATTTCGTTGAGCAAGGAGTAGTTCTTGTCTATTCCATATTTGGCTTAAGGAACTTTATCTGTGCTCATTTCAATCTCTGGTTTGATGCAGCACCCCAACTCACCTTTCCCCTTAAGCAAGCATAAGTTGGTTTTCTAAATTTGAGACCCTGTTCTGTTTTGTAATCCAGTTCCTGTGTAGCCAAGTTTACATCCCGTGTATTAGTGATATCTTATGATGTTTCTTTTTCTGTGTGACTTATTCAGTTAGAATCATCATACCTGAATCCACTCATTATGCTGCTACGGGCCTGATGACATAGATTTCATTGCTGAGTGATATTGCATTGTACGTAAGTACCACAACTTCTTTATCCATTTTTCACTTTCTGCGATATTGAACTTGTACCGTAAACGAGGTTCTTGTAAACAGAGCCGTCCCAAACTTTGGGGTGGCTGTGTCTTTTTGATTTTAATTTCCCTAAGCTATAGGACCATAAGTGGAAGTGCCCTAGGCTCTGTTGCTTTGTTTTTTAGATGTTTCAGGAAACACCATACACCTCTCCCGAGTGGCTGTTGGCAATTTACATCCCGCCCATCAGCATAACAAGGCTCCCAGTTCTCCATGGCCTGTCCTGCCTTTCTGGATTTTACACTTTTTTCAGATGGCCTTTTGACCGGGGGGAAGTGAGACTTCATTGTAGTGCAGATTTCCTTTGCAAGCTTGCTTGGTTGGCCAAAAAGGGCGTATGCGTTTTTTCCTGAATATATTCAGGAAAAAACGCATACGCCCTTTTTGGCCAAGTGCATCATTGTGGACGTTCTGCCTCTTTTCCTATGCTTTAAATGCAATTCCAGTCTACCTCCTGAAATCGGTTTCCTGCAATTCTGCCCCGCTTTCAAGTCCTCTTGGCAGCCTTACTTCAGTATATTTTTGGACGATAGCTGTCATTTATAACTCTGCAGGTTTGTGAATTACAGTGCCCCTGAGCTCCTTTCTTCAAACTCGCTTTCTTGTGAGCTGGCCGCAAC